>NW_004524624.1:12768984-12777893 GCF_000260255.1 Octodon degus | reverse complement strand
TTTAATGTATTTAGTACAGGATCTACAGGGTCTCGCTACACAGATTGAATTCATAGCAACCCTCCTGTTTTCAGCCTCCCAAGTGCTGGGATTACAGGCGCACACCACCACCCCAGTCTCAGTTGCCATCTCAGTGCACCTAGGAGCAGGGCTGGCATGGCACGCCAGGGATCGAACCCAGTCCCTGTCTCTGCCTAAGCAGGCACTTTGGTCCACTGAGCTATCTGGCCGGCCCTTAATATGTTCTTTTGATACAGTTAAAACACACGCTATCTCTGCCAGTTGCCTTGAAAGTGGCAGCTTGCTCAGTGGGAAAAACTGATCTTCAAATTAAGACAAAGATAAGCCAGGCATGGTCGTGCATGCCTGCAGTTGGAGCACATGGGAGGCTGAGGCAAGAGGATCTATGATTTTGAGAGCAGCCTGGGCTACACAGTGAGCTCACAGCCAGCCTGAACTGCATAGCGAGACCCTGTCTCAAGAAAAAAAAAGAAAAAAAATTAAATATTTATTTAAAAAAAGAGTAAGATAAATAATAGTTATTTTTAAATGGGGGCCTATTGAAGAAAGAATGTAAGGATTATGTACATGAGTGACTGTCATGGACTTATATGTAGAACAGTGCTTCTCGGCCCTCACTGCACATCAGAATTACTCGTAGAGCTTTGTAACAGTACAGCTGTATAGGTCATAACTTCAAATACTAACTCGGTGGCACTGAGTGTTGGGCCCATGTGTCTTCATCAGAGTTCTTCAGGGGATTATGGTACATGGCTGGAGTTGGGAATGTTTTGGTAGAGATAAAGAGACATGTAATTTTTGTGACTTTCATCTCAGCTTTACTATTTATTTCCTTTGTTAACATAGGTGTGATGGACGCGATTTGACTTCACTTAGGAATATCAGTTGTGAGGTTGATATGTTTAAAACTCTTCATGGGTCAGCACTGTTTCAGAGGGGACAAACACAGGTAAATATGTAAAAAACTAGTTACTTGAATTAGGATTGTTAGAGCTGAAAGTATATTATATAGATACTACTGTATAGGTTTTCATATGGGGTATATGAGAAGCTTCAATAATTATTTCTTCAGTTTTCTTCATGCCTCATTTGCTTTGTTGTCCTTTGGTGGTATTATAAGAATACATATGTTACCCTCAGGTCCGAAAGGTCCCTGGGAGTTGGTTCTCTTTGGATTGGGAAATTTTTTCCCCCAGTGCTCGAGATTGAACCCAGAGCTTCGTGAATGCTAGGCAAGTGTACTCCTAGACAGTTTCTATTAATCATCTTCGTGTTCACTGACTCTTGTCATCTCTTTTCAGTTATGAAAGGACATATTTTTCCCTTCCCAAATTGCCATTAATTCTTTTTTAATGTCCTTTAGTATAATTATAAGAGCTGTAGAAAAATTTTGTCTGTCAATCCAATATTTTGTCTTTTCTCTTGAGAACAGGTCACTTCTTTCTGTGCAGTGTATCCTCTAGACTGTGTCTCTGTGAATGATATATTGTGTCTAAATTATATTATTTCCCTGCAAAGATTGAGAGGTGTGTGTGTGTATGTGTGTTTAAGCAGGCAGTTTTATTGGGTATAGCTTGGTTGAGGCTTCTTCTATGGACAAGTAATAGCTTTTATAAATATTTCTTCTTTTTTTCCTCCTGTCTTCCTCCCTTAGCACTCCTACTATGGTGCTTTACATATGTAGTATATATGTTAGATATTTTTATTTTTCAGATTTACATACAGCTTACATATTTATAAAATGAGTATTTCCTATATTAATTGTCATGGTTGGTTTGTATAATACGCCTTTTTTTTTTTGACACAGGATCTTGTTAGGTAGCTCAGGCTAGCCTTACATTTCCAATCTTCCTGGCCTCAGCATCCCTAGTGCTAGCTAAGATTACAGGCAAGTGCCACCATGCCCGGTACTACTCCCCTTCCTTTTGGAGTTAATTGGATTCTTCAAATATTTTTAGTTTTGAGCTTAGTATATCTCAGTGGTAGAACACATGCTTAGCATACAGAAGCCAACTTCAATCCCCAGCACCAAAACAAAACAGATATATTTTGTTGTTACTATTACTTTGTTGTTTTCATTACTAGTAGTATATTAATGTCTAAGGAACTTTTTCCTTTTTTAGGTGCTTTGTACTGTTACATTTGATTCATTAGAATCCAGTGTAAAATCAGATCAAATTACAACAGCTATAAAGTAAGTTTACATTTATACTGTTATGTTTTGTGATGTCCCAGTGTATAACTGAAGCTCATGTTGTGTATTATTAATTATCATTACTTTTTAAAAATTTTTGGTACTGGGAATCGAACTCAGGACCCTGTGCTTGCCAGGCAGGTGTTTGTGCCACTGAGCTATAGGCTCAGCTATTGTTATATTTTTAACCTGTATCTCCGTTCTTCATTTTGCTGTTTACATAGTTGAAACTTGAGGGTTTTGTTTTTTTTAATGTCTCTTATATTATAACTCATTGGTTTTGAATACCTTTTGGTAAAGCATGTAATTCTTTAATGTGTTGGTATTTTTCTGTCTGTAGACTGATTTCTTGAATGGATAGGTTTTGCTATTATAACAGAGAAAAACAGTGTAGGCAGAAGTTCAAGTTGGAAAGTAAACTAGAGGATTCTGGTGGAAAGCCCTGTTTAATCCCAAGGCACATTACTACCTTTTTTTATTTAGGGATACTTGACTCTCTTCCCCTGTTCCTAAACTGTCAGCAGTAAAACATTGTCAGTCTGTTATAGATGGTCCGTCCCAGCAGCATTTCTGCATCAGGGTCCTGGCACGCACAGCCGGCTAGCTCTTTCTTCTGTGTTCAGGAGCACTACTTCCCTCTGTTGCTAATGGTCAGAGAAGACTGCAGCACTCGGCTTCCCTCTTATTGGCCAACTGACGAGCAACCTCTAGGAGTCTTAAGATATCCACTCTCTAGTTTTCATATGCTCATAGGTGATAAAAATTAGTGCAGATGTGTATAATGCTAGACTGTTCACGCTAACTTGAAAGAAGTGAACAATTTGCTTTGTGTTCCCATGTAGCCAAAACTTTGCTTTTCTAGCCTTTTCACTTTTTACTTCTAGCATTTAATCAGAAAGAGCACTGGGTCTGCCAGCACCCTTCCATATAATTTCTTGTGTGAAATCTGTAGCCATGTAAATGGAGGGAACATACATCATTCAACCCAACCATGCTGGCCTTCGGTTTTCTTTTTTGTAAATTACACGTACTGAGCTAATGATCTCTGTCATTCTAACTCACAAAAATCTGTTTCCTTTAGTGTTCTGAAGTTAACTTTTTGGATTTCTTTTTCCCACCCTGTACTTGACTCTTGTACTTGGGGCAGATTCTGCCCCAGCCCCATACATTTTCTAAATCCTTTGCACAGAAAGGCCCCGCTTGTAATTCTACCTAAAGGGGACATCACCTGTGCCAACACCTTTTCACGTTCCTGTATTTTTCTAGATAAATCTACTTTCCTGCCTGTAGGAATTCACAGTCCATCTTATTTTCCCGTTTTTTTTAGACATTTTCACAATAGTTCTCTTTTCAAACCCTGCAAAGATCTCTGCCAGTCAGATCTTCTGATTCCTCTCAACTGTGGAATCAGTTAGTGATCTGCATTTCCCACACTGAGGGGGAGAAAGATCAGAACTCTTGAGCGTGTTTGTTTCATTGGGAACAGGGTCTTGCTCTGTAGCCCAGCCTGGCCTCAGATTTGTAGTGGTCCTTCTGCCTTAGCCTTCTGAGTGCTTGGATTACTGGTGTGCTCTGCCATACTCTCATGAGATTTAAATAGTGTGGTTGTAACATTGAAGATTCTTTCAGTGATGCATAAAAATATGTCTGCTGTCTTAATATCTAAATCTGGATCTCTCAGGCTTGTATTTGAAGCAAAACTGTTTTCCTCTATGTAGAATATATTCATAAGCCCCAGAAAAAATGTCATTTCTCTGCTACTTGGGAGGCTAAGTCCAGAAGATTGCTGGAGTTCAAAACCAGCCTGGGCAACAAAATGAGCCTGAGCTCAAAAAACAAAAAAGCCGTTCTTCAGGTTTGCTGTTTCAGACTAACTCTTGTTAGTACCTAGTAGGATTGTTTTTAATCCTCTGAAATTGTTTTTAGTTATTAAAACAAAAATTCTGTGTCAGTATAATATTTTTTTAATATTATGCCTTTTGCCTTTTGTATGTAGCGGGATAAAAGATAAAAATTTCATGCTGCACTATGAGGTAAGATGAATTTTTTTTTCCCAAAATTTTATTGTGAAATTTTCTAGGTTATAACAAAATAAAAGAACTTCACACCAAATGCCCATATATCCACTACTTAAGTTTTCTTATGACTATTTTATCATGTATCTATTAAGGTTGATTTGGGGGCTGTTACTTTATTGCATGCAGAAGTATTAAGTGGAGCTTTCCAAACAATAACTTCTATTCTAAATCCATGGCAGAGTATAGCAGAGAGTGTTTGCCTTTAGGCAAGGGCGTTATGCCTGTACACAAAAGTCAAACAACAGTGGAGCTTTTCAACTGAGAAATCACATTTTCTTACCAGGTTAGTTTTTTTAATTCTTTCCCAGGGCCTTTACCCTGAGCTACATCCCCCAGTGCTTCCCTCTGCCTCCCAGACATTCTGGGTGTGAGCCACCACACCCACAGGTAGTACTTGTACTTTTGTTGTTTGAACCAAACACCATGGGAAGCTTGTGTAAAGAAATAAGTCACTTTACTTTTTTTTTTTTTTAAAGTCACTTTACTTTTGAGTGCTATGGTTAGTTGCCCAGCATCCCAATATTTAATATTTGTTCTCTATAATCAATAGAGAACGTTTTTATTTTTTTATTTTAATTTTTAAAGAGAATAGAAAATAGTAATAAAAAAGAAAAAATTAGAAATGATGCACAATTTCACCAAACAAAATAATACAAATTTGACAGTATTTGTTGTATTGCCTAGTGTTGTCTTCAAATTAGTTGTTCAGATTACCAGATACATGCATGCAAAATTGGAAAAAGAAAGTTATAAAAAATTATGAAGAGAGAAAATGAAAAAAGACAAAAACAAACAAAAATTACGCATTAATTAATCCTTTCCACAGACCAGCAGAAATCCACACTACAATTATCCAAACATCCTGCCTGTTTATGTAGTTACATGTCTTTCGCCACCTCCCGCTCCTGTCTTCTCACCTCAGTAATTCCTTCCTTTCGAACAGGTTTATTCCCTTTTCACGGTATCTACTATGCCCTTCAGATTTTACTTAGTCTTTCAGGTTCTCACACTATGGAAACAATACAATGTTTGCACATGTGGGTCTTCAATAGAGAAGACTGTATGTAGAAAGTATGTGCTGCAGAATATCTACAACCTTGAGAGGTACACAGGCCTTGAATCCCTTATGAATATCCTGTTCTGGATATAACCAGGAAGCAAGGGAAGAATTTTAATTTTGTAAAACCCATCCCTTGTCATTACCTGATAAGCATGTGTTAATCTAAGAGGGGCAGCTGTGTAAAATGCAGTAGCTGGTTATAGAGGAAAGAGGTAGGGAACTGTAGAAGGAAGTGGGCTATTAGCACTATATTATCCCATCTGGAAACCCCTGTTATTATAATAAAGTACAGGAACTGAAAATCACAGAAACAAAAGATGGCTTCCTGAGTTTATGTAAGGCAAATACCCTTGCAGTCACCACTCAAGTCAGGCAGTACAAAATCACCAGCTACTTCAGAAGCTTCTTAATGTTTTTTTTATCCCAGTCCCAAACACCCTTCCATGACTATAAGTAACCAACTGCTTTCCTAAGATCTATAGAAACCATTTCAGATATTTTAGTCTTGCCCATCTTTTAAAAATTTGACATCTTTGTCTCTTATGATCTCTACATTTCTCTATCACATACTTTTCTTCATAGTCTATCTGCTAGAGCATCTGAGTCACATGACCTGTCACATCCCCCACAATCTGAGTATTGCTGACTACACACTCATAGAGAAGTTTGCATATTCCCCTTGTCCTCTGCTTCATGCAAATTAGCTGCTATATCAGATTTGATCAGACTCATGCTTTACTGCTCCTTTTAAAATTTGTTTTTGCTAAACCAGAATTCTACATTTTTGGAGCCTGGGAGATGGCTCAGTGGAATAAGCGCTTCCCTGGCAAGTGCAAGGGCCTGAGCTCAATCCCCAGTTCCGCAAAAAAAAAAAAAACAAAAAAAACAAACAAACAAACAAAACTATATTTTTATTGGGACTCTCCCAGTTTTTAAATAATCACAACTAGTTTACATTCCTTGATGATAATGTAGCATCAAAAATATAGTCTGTCACCTATAAAAATAAAGCCCTTATCAAAAAAGATCTGTATCTCCTCATATATACTTTTAAAATATGTATATTTTATTATAAAAATATTGTTGTTAAGCATTAAGGAAATATATGGTTTAAATACCTGTGGCCATGCACTTCCCATCCCCTAATTCATTTGTATATATGAATATACTTTTTAAAAGCAAAAGTGGGGATTCTGCTTGTTTTATTTTGGTAATATATCTTGGGCATCTTTGTATATCAGTTTATATATGTGTGGTTTTTTCTTTTCCTTTTTAAGTTTCCTCCTTATGCAACTAATGAAATTGGCAAAGTCACTGGAATAAATAGGCGAGAACTTGGGCATGGTGAGTACAAGTCTGTAAACTTATCTGTGTCCTTACAGAGACTTAGTATATTTTTTGCTTATATTGTCTGTCCTATTCCACTGTAGGTGCTCTTGCAGAGAAAGCTTTGTTTCCCATTATTCCCAAAGATTTTCCCTTCACTGTGAGAGTTACATCTGAAGTCCTGGAGTCAAATGGTATAGTATCAAAATATTTCTTTCCCAGTAGAAAGACCAGATTCCTTGTTACAGTCTTAAGTAGATCAAGTGGTCACAGACTATAAGAGAAAATCACCGAAGCTCAGAACTTAAACAACAGTCTGTCCTATTGCCTGCTGAGTATAACTGAGTACAGCCTAAGGGGAGAGCCATAGCCCTGTGTCTTCACCTCGAGTAAGGCAGTAAACATCGTACTACTTATCCTTCTGGAGGCTCAGAATCTCAGAGGCAGTGCTATCCAATGGAATCATTTATAATAATGGGAATGTTTTATATATTTGCAGTCTTTCTAAAGAACTAAATTTATTTTAACTAATTTTTTTTTTCCCCCTGCGGAACTGGGGATTGAACTCAGGTCCGTGTGCTTGCCAGGGAAGTGCTTATTCCACTGAGCCATCTCCCAATTTTAACTAATTTAAATAGTCTCATATGTCTACTAGTTTTCATATTAGACCATGCAGCTCTGTAATTTGTGATTTATGTGCTTTTAGCCACTTAAAATCCAATTATTTAAATACAGGATAACCAAAAATTGTGTTATTTTGTTCATTTTTATATGGTAATATAACAGGAAATAGTATAAAGATGACAATTTTGGACCAGGGATATAGCGCAGCAATATAAACACCTGTCTGGCAAGCGCAAGTTCCTGAGTTCAATCCGCATACCACAAAAACAAAAAATTATCAAATGTATTGAACACAAGAATCAATTGTTTGAAATAACACCTGCCTGAGTAATGTTCGGGTTATTCCATATATGAATAAACACGCTGCCTGAATAATGTGCAGGATAAATTGTTAAGTGGTTAAAAGTATGGAAGTAAAAACTGTTGAATATTTGTACAGCAATAACTGATAATAATTTTCAACATTTAAAAAATCATTATAAATTATTTAAAAATATATATATTATAAAGCAAGTATTTTCCTTTCTATAGGGTCCTCTTCTATGGCATCTGCATGCGGTGGAAGTTTGGCATTAATGGATGCAGGTAAAGAATTGTTTCAACACTGAGAACACTTTATATGTGATTACTATAAAATACAAGGTTTCTACAAAATTGGAGTTTAAGATTACTAAGGTAGGCCAGTGGCAAAATAATTTTAAATATCAAGATATTTGCTAGAATTCTAATTTTTAGCTATAAGCAATGCACTGATAATGACTTTGGTGTGCCAGTGAACTTTCTAACTTACAAAAGCTGGAGAGCTGCAGAGCTGATACCAATCACCAATTCTTGATTAGTAAAGAAAACCATGGGGACCCATCAGCAAAAGTAGCCATGTAATCTTTGAGGATTTATACACACCAGGAAGAGAACAGTGCTATTCCAGATGTACGTACAGATTTTAGGGAACGGTTTAGGATAAAACCTGGGTTGAAAAGAGTAAACCTGTTAGGCTCTCAGTTCTGCCAAGCAATCACCAATGAATTTCTTCAATGAGGAAAATGAACCTATTGACAGTACAGAGGCCAGACAGGAATTCTCTCAGTTCACAAACTTACAGTACATACACGAAACGTAGAAAGTAGGCTATAACTAAGAATGAATTGAAACAGTGTACTTGTATGACAGTATTTTTTAAATTAAAATTTAGAATAGACCAAGGCAAAAAAACAAACCTGAAAATGCCTTTTCTAATTGTATTCAGTGGATGAAAAGATAGTCATACATTTAAGGTGGCTAGTAAAATACTGCTGTAGTTTTTCATCTTCATGCATCCATCTAACACATCTTTACCATTTCCCACCTAAGGCAAGCACTACACAGATCGGTCTCGGTAGTAATTCTCCTTAGTTGAGCTATGGTGGTGAACAAAACAGTTCTTGTCTAGGGGCTGGGGATACTGCTCAATGGCACAAGCACCTGCCTGGCAAGTGCAAGTCCCGAGTTCAATTCCCAGTAACAAAAAAGGGGCTGGAGAGATGGCTCAGTGGTCTAAAGCACCTACTTAGAACAAGCTTAGCAAAAGCATCAGGGACCGCGGTTCAATCCCCCAGCACCACATGCC
>NW_004524624.1:12762669-12768884 GCF_000260255.1 Octodon degus | reverse complement strand
AACAAAAAACAAAAAAGAAAGGCCAATTCTTGTCCTTATGGAGGAATTGGTAAGGTTTGGCGTGTCTTGCTTAATTCTTATTGGGAAAACTCAGAAAACAGATTATGAAAAAAGGTTAATTGGAAGATAAAAAAGACATCATGAGAGTCTTTAACTGCTTTAAAGACAAAAACCCTAAGGGCCCTGGGGAGATAGCTCAGTAGAATAAGCACAAGGGCCTGAGTTCAAGCCCCAGTTCTGGGGGGGGAAAAAAAGACAAAAACTCTGTATAAAAACTCTTATTAGACAATGATGAGATAACTAAACTAAATGGACAAGCTTCAGGTAACTTTGAAGAGCAATGCCAAGGACAAGAAAAGTTGCTATTTTTGTAAGAGAAAAAAAAGTAAGGTTTTTTGTTTTGTTTAGTTTGAGACAGGATCTTGCTGTGTAATTCAGTCTGGCTTTGAACTCAAGTGATTTTCTTGCCCCAGCCTCCTGAGTACTGGGATTACAGATGCACCACCATACCCAGCAAGGAAAGTAATTTTTGTAAAGTACAATCCAATCATTTTGACAGTGACTCTTGTCTAATAATTTATTAAAAGAATATACTGTACTTCTAGAAAGAAAGGGTGCTATATGGGCTGGGGAGATGGCTCAGTAGGATAAGTGCTTGACTGGCAAACGCAAGGATCTGAGTTCAATCCCCAGTTCCACAAAAAAAAAAAAAAAAGAAAGAAAGGGTGCTATAGAATGAGCAAGAAAAGACCAAAAATAAATCATGGCATAGTAGATTCCTTTTGATTTTGAAAAATATTACTAAGTTTGAAGTGCGGTGAAGGAAAGTGGTTGATATAGTACATGTATATCTAGAGACCATGTGTACAGTTGCCTTTGTTGTGTAAATGATGTAGAAATCTAGACCAAATGGTAGGCACATCATTTTTTAAAAATTATTATTATGTATTTAGTACAGGGTCTCACTACATAGATTGGACTCGGTAGTAATTCTGTTTTTACCTTCCCAGAGCTGGGATTACAGGTGTGCCCCACCTTGCCCAGTCTCAATTGCCTGTCAGCTGGAGTATCAAACCCCTGACCTCTGTGTCTGCCTAAGCAGGCGCTTTAATCCACTGAGCTATCTGGCTGGCCCTACATGATTATTTCTCAAGAAAGAGAAGGCCCCATAAGCATAAAGGCAAAACAATGCAATATTTAGAATCATAGCTGGGGGTGGTAGCACACACCTCTGTAGCACAATCTCAGTGGTTGGGGAGCTGAAGGAGGATTGATGTAAGTTCAAGGCCAGTCTGAAGTACAAATGTGTGACCTTGTGTCAAAAAAAAAAAAAGGGCCAGCCAAATAGCTCAGCGGATTAAAGCACCTGCTTAGACAGATGCAGCAGCCAGGGTGTGCGGGCCCCACCTCTGGGGCACACTGAGACATACGGTGGCATGCACCTGAAATCCCAGCTCTTTGGGAGGCTGAACACAGGCGAATCACTACAAGCCCAATCTACATAGTGAGACCCTGTATAATTTTTTTTTTTTTTTTAAGCATACTGAGTACCTGTTAAATTATTTTAAGTTTTATTTGTTCAAAAAGAAATGAAATAATCAGAGAACCTCTTAATACCTTTCCACGTCAATTTGGAAAACAGCATCATATTATATTAAATGTGAACAGAATGAGAAGCCCATTACGCATAACTGTCTTTTTCTTAATTATAGGGGTTCCAGTGTCATCTGCTGTCGCAGGTGTAGCAATAGGATTAATCACCAAAGTCAGTCCTGAGAAAGGTGAAATACAAGATTATCGTTTGCTGACAGATATTCTGGCAAGTATATTTCCAGGTTCAAATACTTAATGGTGAAGGCTACATACTTTATAGCTATCATATGCTTAGAAGGCTGGTACTTGAGAAACAGTTACAGTGATTCTGTTATCCTGTGTTTGCCTAGGATTTTAAAGGATGTGGTTTACTTGTAAAGGTATATTTTGAAATTCTACACTATGGGTGAATTTTGTTTTTGTTTAAAAGTTTATAATTTTTTACATTTCTGAAGGGAATTGAAGATTACAATGGTGACATGGACTTCAAAATAGCTGGTACCAATAGGGGAATAACTGCATTACAGGTATTTTAAAAACTCTCTGTCTCATTTTTAATGTTTAAATAATGTCGTGAATCAGTATTTATTTACTTTTGACTCTCCCATATTAGGCTGATATTAAATTACCAGGAATACCAATAAAAATAGTAATGGAAGCTATTCAGCAAGCATCAGGTAAGTCATTGTGCCTGATTCTCCTTTTCTTCTTCTGTTACTATCTAATTAATGAGAACTGTAATTCCCATTAGGGTTACTATAAAATACTGCTTTTAAAAATCGAATTTCATGGCTTTGGGGGTGTAGCTCAGTTAGTAGAATGCTTGCCTCGTATGTGTGAGGCTCTGGGCTTTGCTTGCCAAATTGACTGCCAAAACAAAAACAAAAATGAAATTTCATGTAAGTTAAATCAAGAATATGAACTGTTAGGTAAATGGCTAACCATCCAAGTGAGAGATCAGTGAAACTTTGAGTTTTATAAATTAAGCACCTTTCCAAGGTATAATTCAGAAGAGAATATGAGTGAATTTTCATAATTGGGATTTGAACAGCTATGATTAATAAGCTAAATAGTTTATATTTTATTCCATAAAAGCTAAAATTGTTGTTACTTAAGATCATATTTATTTTATGTAGTTATAACATTTGTTTCTTTTTTCTAGTGGCAAAGAAGGAAATATTACAGATTATGAACAAAACAATTTCAAAGCCTCGAGAATCTAGAAAAGAAAATGGGCCTGTTGTAGGTAATACATTAAAATTTTTACTGATTTCATAAAAATGTAAACATTGATAAGTGAAAGTATATCCCTGTATTAAAACTTTATACTGTACACAAAATTAAACTATTTAAAATATTTTTATTGCTACAATATTTTAGAAAAAGAAACATAAAAATATTTTTGGAGATAAATACTTACTTTGATTTAAACATTACACTGTTTATCAAAATATCATATAGTATACCATAGTGTGTATAATTTCTAATTTTTTATGTTATCAGTTTAAAAAATAAATTTAAATTTTAAAAAACACATTAGTGCCAGGGATATAGCTCAATGGCACAAGTGCCTGCCTGGCAAGCACAAGGTCCTGAGTTGAATCCCCAGTACCAAAAAAAAAAAAAAAAATTTTTTTAAATTAATATGGGTGATATTCTTGAATATTTTAAATTAATTTGAATGAAGTAATTTCAGTTAAGTTTAAATTTTGAATTGTCCTGTAATTTTAATTAATTCTAATGAAGTAATTTATTTATTTTCTGCATTTTAGGAAAGGGTCTACAGGGTGTTCAGGGTCTCACTATTAGATCGGCCTCGTAGTCATTCTCCTGTTTACAGCCTCCTAAGAGCTGGGATTATAGGCGTGCCACCACATTCAATCTCATTTGCTGTCTGAGTATGCCCTGAGGACGGGGCCAGCACAGCAGGCCGAGATTGAACCCCTGGCCCCTATGCCTGCTTGCAGGTGCTTTAATCCACTAAACTATTTGGCCAGCCCCAAGTAATTTTAGTGAAATACTAATTTTTTTCTATTTTGTGGTAAAAACATGTTTTAAGTTTTTATCTGTTTATTTGTGTTGCATTTTAGAAACTGTTGAGGTTCCATTATCAAAACGAGCAAAATTTGTTGGACCGGGTGGTTATCACTTAAAAAAACTTCAAGCTGAAACAGGTAAGTGTTGCATGAAATTTAGGTTTTTACCATTACTTGGTTAAGTCCTGGACGAGGTAAATTTGCTATTTCTTTCATTTTGTATTGCTCCAAATATGCATATTTGAGAAATGAGGGACCAGGAGAAAAGAATATGATGTCATTATTGGAGTGACTTTCCTGTGTGCCTCTATAAATCAGCAAATGAGCATCTTTAACTACATACTGGGATAGAACAGCAGTCTTTTGTGTCATTTTGAGATCAGACATTCCAGAATATTTTTGAGTTTTTCACTTTTGAGTTATCTATTACTAAGACTTCTGCTACTTTCATTTACTTTTATATAGGGTCTTTTACTTAAAGTATATAGATAGGAATAGCATGGGTTAGTTTCATTTCTTTTGGAAGCAGTGTTTGGCTTTCATAGTACATAGCAACTTTGAGGTTACTGAAAGAGAGTAAGCAGTCCTTAGCCAGTTATTAAGAATGAAACTCTGGGGGCTGGGGAGATGGCTTAGTAGAATAAGTGCTTGCCTGGCCAGCGCAATGGCCTGAGTTCAATCCCCAGTCCTGCCAAAAAAAAAAAAAGAATGAAACTCTGACACGACTTCTATTCCCTCTAGAGTAAGAGAAACTGAAAAGAATGAGGGAAGTACTTTTCTATGGTATCTAATTATGATTAAGAGAGCAAACTCAGAACCTCAGAAATTAGCATGGATATGCTAGGATGTTGCTTCACTACTGTATCCCCGGGGCCTAGTCAGTGCCAGATACAGGGCAAGCGTGCAGTGTGTGCCTGCTGCAGAATGAATCCCTCCGATCCTGAAGTAATGAGCAAGCTCAGAAAACAGCCCGCCTGTCTGAGTCGCTCCACTGTTCTCACACTTTTTACATTAGTTTCTACCAAGATGAACAAGTTAAATTTAATGTGTTAAAATTGTTTTTTTTCTTTTCCTTTTCTCTTTATGGTGCTGGGGGTTAAATTATCTTTTTTCTAAGGTGTAACTATTAGTCAGGTGGATGAAGAGACATTTTCTGTGTTTGCACCAACACCCAATGCAATGCATGAGGCACGAGAATTCATTACTGAAATCTGTAAAGATGATGTAAGTACAGATTTTATATAGTTGTTTTTCCTAGTTTTTGTTTTCTTTATAAATCTTACGGCTTGTTTTGCACTTACAGCAAGAGCAGCAATTAGAATTTGGAGCTGTTTATACTGCCACAATAACTGAAATCAGGTAATATCAAGTAATGTATTGAGTTGGTTTTAAAATTATTACAAGCCTATTAACTTACTTGCTTTACAAACTCTGAAAATATAAGGTGTTTAGTGTATATGGTAATTACTAGTCATTCTTGTATAAGGTGTAGTATTTTTTTATTTTCTTTGCCATTTTATGCATTTTCAATCATATGGTTCTGTGATTTTAATTAGAATAAACTATTCCCACTGAATTTTCTTTAACCAAATTTTCTATTTCAATAGTACCAGGAAACAGGCCCAAAACACACAAAGCACTATTACCTTTAGTCATTGCTGTAATTGCATTGTACATACTGCTTAATTAGCAGCTATTTTAATATGCTACATTTGACTTCAGAGCATTGTTTAACCAGCTAAAATAATCAAAAAATCCCATTTTTAAGAAAGAAAAAAATTAACGGAAGTAGTAGACATGTTCAGAGCTATTTAAAATCAGTAATTAAAGGAAATGGGATGATTCATTTAATACTGCAGTTGAAAAATAGTATCACTTTTTTTAGTGTACTAGGAAAAAAGTTATTACATAAATTTTCCATTTTACTTGCTTTCTTAAATGTTCTCTATTATTTAATATTTGACACTGTTTAAACATCCTTAAGCTGAACTTGGGGCAGGTACACATCTGTAACCCCAGGACTCTAAGGTTAAAGTAAGAGAGTTGCAGGCCAACCTGGACAACAGTGACTCCAAGGCTGGCCTGGACTAGACTGCATCAAAACAAAATTGTCCTTTCAAAAGTTTTAGAAATTATAAACAGAGGCCTGGAGAGAGCACCACGGTCTAGGCGCCTGCCTGGCAAGCACAAGGACCTGGGTTTGACCCCTGGTACTGCATGCCATGCCAGCCCCATGCAGAGTCAGCTACTAAAACTGCATGTGGTAGGAAACACCTGTAATCCCAGCACTGGGGAGGCTGAGACAAGAGGATCACTACTTGTCAGAGCTGCGTAGCAAGATCCTATAACAAACAGATGAGTGATTTTTTTTTTTTAATTTTTAAAAGAAATTATGAACAGAAATACAAGTGACCATACATACATACATACATATATATTCTAATTGCTTTTGTCTTTTTTTTGGTCATTTCATTCACAAGTATTTAAATATAGGATATTACAAAGACAACAATATGCAATGTATTAGTTATTGTAACTGTACTACTAACCTGTTTTGAAACTATCTCACTGCTACTTTCTCAATAA
>NW_004524624.1:12747208-12762562 GCF_000260255.1 Octodon degus | reverse complement strand
TTAAAAATATATTTAAAAAGAAAATTTAACAAAAAAAAAGTTTAGGGGCCAGGGAGACGGCTCAGTAGAATAAGTGCCTCCTGGGCAAGGGCAGGGGCAAGGGCCTGAGTTCAATCCCTGGTTCCGCAAAAAAAAAAAAGAAGATATATATATGTCAGTTTTGTCAGTAGATATATTCATTGTTTTAACCAGGCTTACCTATGTTTTGTAGAGACTCTGGAGTAATGGTGAAACTATACCCAAATATGACAGCAGTATTACTTCATAACACACAACTTGATCAACGAAAGGTAAAAGGAAAAAAAAAATTTAATTCTTTTTATAACTGTTCATAAAAATAACCATACTGAAATGGAAATTATCTACTCTCTGTCTCTTTTTTTTTTTTTTTGTGGTACTGGGGATTGAACTCAGGACCTAGCACTTGCAAAGCACGTGCTTACTCCTCTGAGCTATCTCCCCAGCCACAAAATTACCTACTCTTGAGAATTGTACAGTTTGTGAATTACCATCTTAATGACAGAAAATAGTAATGACAAACTGAGCACAGTGGTGTATGCTTGTAATCCTAACACTAATAATGCATAATTTAAGAATTATAGCTAAGCGTGGTGGCACACACCTATAATCAAACACTTGGGAGGCTGAAGCTGGGGGTTGCTGCGAGTTCAAGGTGAGCCTGGACTAAACAGTGAGTTCAAGACTGACATAGGGAGACCTTGCCTCAAAAAAAATAAATAAATAAAAATAAAAATGGCAGATAGTACAGCCTACAAAAGATTTCACATGATTTTTTTCTTCTTTTTTTAATGTATTTGGTACAGGGTCTCACTATACAGCTTGGACTCATAGTGAGCCTCCTGTTTTCAGCCTCCCCAGTGCTGGGAGCACAGGTGTGCACCACCACTCCCAGACTCAGTGGCCGGCTCAGTGTGTGCAGGTGTGGGGCCAGTGTGGCCTGTGGTACCAGGGATAGAACTCCAGTCCCTTTGCTTGTCTGAGTTGGCACTGAGTCCACTGAGCTATCTTGCTGGCCCTTAAGATTTCACATTATTTACCAGATATTTATGTTATTCCTTCTCCTAAATGTTTTGAGATAAAATCACATCTACCGCCAGCAGCACATGGCAGCTAAAATTACCATACTGTGTTTCCTTGAAAAGACCAGGTCTTTCTGCTGCAAAAATCACAAAGGAGCTTATTTTCAAGATATCTTATTTTCTCATGTATATAACAATCTGCATATAAGTCCCTGATTTACAAATGGGTTCCTATCCAGGAGAACATTCATAAGTCTGATTTATCCATAGGCTGTCAAAGTAAGTCCTGTATAGTCCTATGTGGAAGTTTGCAATTCAGATGTTCTTAAGTCAGAGACTTGCTGTATGGAATTATGAAGATTATTATTAGACACAATTACATACAGTCATTATCAAGTGCACACACAGTTCATGCCTCTGTACTCTTAATTGGTCATTTAGTGATAAATCTCAAGTTACATCAGCATTTACCTCTGACCCAAAAGACACCCACTTGGATTTTTACAGATAATTACAATCCACATCATTTATTTTATTTTTTATTTATTTTTAATGTATTTGGTTGCTACAGGGTCTCACTATACAGCTCAAGCTTGTGGTGATCCTCCTGCTTTCAGCCTCTCCATTGCTGGAATTACAGGCATGCACCACTAGGCCTGGACTCGGGCCAGCTCAGCCCATCCTGGGGTCAGGTGGTCCCTGGGATCAAACTGTGGTCCCTGCGCTTGCCTAAGCAGGCACTTTGGTCCACTGAGCTATCTCATTGGCTCTCATATATTTTAAATACTGTCACTATATTAGAAGGATTTTTTGGGGTAGGGATAGCTGGTAAGGCATGTGGAGCTGGGGATTGAACCGCGGTCCCCTGCGCCTGCCTGGGTTTGCCAGAGCAGGCACTTAAACAACTGAGCTAACCTGCAGGCCCCCCCATAATGTCACTATTATATGTTAATATAATTCAATACGTCCCTTAATGTGTTGCAATGAACACATTAAATGTATCTGTCTGGATAGTCTTAACTGGGACTTATTTTGGGAGTAGGGTTTATATTAAAAGTATGCTGAAAAACCAAACTAGGGCTTATCGTTACATTGGTCTTATTTTCAAGTAACTGCAGTAGCTCTTTTTTCCAAGTTTTTACTGAACAAATAATGATACCAGCATAAACCTTAAAATGCTTTTATCTAATGACTATGAAAGTTCAGCCATCTGGAAAACTAAAAATAAAAGACAAAATTATGGGAGTCAGGATATTAGAAGTGGCTATTTATATACAGGGTGATCAAAATATATAGTAAATGTTTGCATTTTTCAAATTTGTTATAATAGCTGGGTATGGTGATATGCACCTGTAATCCTGGCACTTGGGAGGCTGAAGCAGGAGTATTGTCATGAGTTCCAGACCACCCTGGGCTACATAAGTGAATTCAAGGCGGGCCTGAAGTATATAACAAGACCTTATCTCAAAAAATTGTTATAGTAAAAGACACACAAGTTATTCCCTTCAGAATACTCTCCTTTGCTTCAGACATACTTACTTGTTCATTGTTCTTGCCACTTTCTGAAGCTGTTCTAGAAATCCTGAGTCTTTATGAGGTATAATAAAAAACATAGTAAATGCTGCAGTTGAATGCCCTCAATGGACAGGTGGGCCTGTAAAAACATTAGGTGTATCCTCATACTGATCTGGCACCATGAGACTCCTGGCTGTTCCCAAAGGCAAAATGACCATGAAATGTAGACATTTTAATTCAGAATATGAAGACAGGGCCAGGGAGATGGCTCAGTGGAATAAAGCGCTTCCCTGGCAAGCACAAGGGCCTGAGTTCAATCCCCGGTTCCACCAAAAAAAAAAGAATATGAAGACAACCACAAGACCATAAAGACATGTGTCTTTACTACAATAAATGTTCTTAAACATTCATTGTATTTTTATACCTTGTATATTAGAAAATAAAGCTATAGAGAATGAAACTATAATAATGGGTCCCCAATAAAAATCAGAAATAAACATAGTTGTATGTATGAGACTATAATACATGCTAAAAATTGCATTCTCAGTGAGGAAATAGAAAAAAATTCAACAGATCATTGGTATATTTGGTTATTGTAAAGTAGGATCTCCATTTTTATACTGAAATCCTATCTAAAAGATCTAAATTTTATTTTACTTTTTCTGTATTTTAGGGAAGAGTCTACAGGGTGTTCAGGGTCTCTACTAGATCAGACTCATAGTGATCCGCCTGTTTACAGCCTCCCAAGAGCTCGGATTACAGGCGTGTGCCACCGCGCCACCATGCCCTCTCAATCACAGTCTCAGCGCACCCCAGGGGCGGGGCCAGCACAGCTGGCCCAGGGAGTGAACCCCGGCCCCTGCTCCGGCCTGCAGGCATTTTTTTAATCTGCTGAGCTATATGGCCGGCCCTTAAAAGATCTAAATTTTAAAAAATGGTGGAGGAAAAAAAGAAAAATCTCTTGGGGTGAGAAGCACTAAAGGAAAATACAGATATTTTAAGGCAGTGATAAGTGATACCTTGTTAAATGGTTCTAAACTTGACAGCAAAGATTGAAAGAAATCTACTTAGAAGTGTTTATTATTTTGCTCAACAGTTGAACTAGGACCAGGGAGATGGCTCAGTGGAATAAGCGCTTCCCTGGCAAGCACAAGGGCTTGAGTTCAATCCCCAGTTCTGCCAAAACCAAAAAAACAGTTGAACCAAAAATCTGACTTAAAAAATACCGTATGGGCCAAAAGTGAGTTACAGGTCTCATCTCACAGCAGACACAAAGATTGATGCTGCAGTCTGACTGCTGCTCTTGTCACAGTGCCATGTTGGTGCCTTAGGACAGTTGTCACTGCACTTTTTTTTTTGCACTTTATTTGCATAAAATATCATAACCATGGCTCCAAAAAGTTAATGCTAACAGCAGGAAAGCCAAGAGGAAACCCGTGAACACCACAATAGTTAAAGAAATCATTGTGAGAGTTGTTCAGGTTCTGGGAAAAAAAAATTTACAAGTACAATTTTTGGGTCTCAGAACAAATTATTTGGCTGTTATTTTTTTATGGGGAAAATATGTTCGGTTCTCAAACTTCAGTGTTCAAACACAAATTTAGAACAAACTGCGTTTAACAGCCAAGGAATTACTATAATCTTAAATCTTTTTCCAGCACGGTATCAAAGCCAAAAATATATTTAATAAAATTTGATTGACCTTTTAAAGTTATATGGCAGAGGGGGCTGGTGAGATGGCTCAGTGGTCTAAAGCACCTACTTAGAACAAGCTTAGCTAAAGCACATGGACCACGGTTCAATTCCCCAGCACCACATGCCAGCCAGCCCCGCCCCCTGGTGGGCTGAGCTGGCCACACACACACATAAATAAATAAAATTTAAAAAAAATAATAATAATAAATAAATAAATAAAGTTATAAGGCAGAGATGACTGCAATGACAAAAGCTACAACCTAGAGAAAATATACTTCTATCACATAACAGGGGCCTACTATATAACAGTTATATAGACTAGTAGGAAAAATAAGAGCCATGGTTGATGGTGCATGTTCGTAATGCAGCATTAGGAGAGTCTAAAATGGGAGAACTGAGAGTTTGAGTCCTATCTGTGCAACACAGTAAACCTTGCCTCAAATAAAGGAGGGTGCATGGAGCTCTGTGAGTACAGTCTTCAAAAAAAAAAGCAAAACAAAGACAGTTTCATTATTTTGATCTTAGGGATTTTTATTTGTTTGAATTTTTTGCTAGTTTGCTCTTTGGTACTGGAAATTGAATCCAGAACCTCTTGTATATTATATACTTTTTTTTTTTTTTTTTTTTGAGACAGGCTCTGGCTACAAGCTGGCCTTGAAGTTACTATGTAGCCCAGGCTGGCCTCAAACTAGGATCCTCTTGCCTCAGCCTCACAAGTGCTAGGATTACAGGGGTCAGCCACTATACCCAGCCCACCACTAAGCACATTCTTGATAATCTCATTTTTTAAAAACAATATTAAATTTAAAGCAATCAAACTATCTCAATTATCAACAACAGTTAGAAATGTAAATAACAACTGGGCTTGGTAGTTCATTACTGCAATGAGAGGCTGAGGCAGGACTGCTGAGAGCTCAAGGCCAGCCTGAAAGGGAGACCCTGTCTCAAAAAAAGCAAACAGATCTTTTTACCTTTGAGAGAGTTGAAAATTCCCAATATGGGTAAAAGAAAAGATGGATATTCTCATATACTGTTGACAGGAGTGCAAACTGGAACAAACTTTTTGGAAGGTGTTTGGTAAATGTCTGTGATCCTAAAAGTTGCATGTGTAGGACTTTATCCTGAGAGTATAATTAGAATAGATGAATAAATGATCAAAATGACACTGTTTTTTCAACTTTTTATTTTGAAAAAATTTAAACCTATAGAACAGTTCAAAGAAATCTGAACATTCATACGTTTACCTAGATTCACTAGTCATTAGTATTTGCAACACTGATATATAAACAAGGTAAAAGGGATTGGTTAAATATAGTTTGGGTACTTGTCATGTTTCAAATATTGATAAGAAAATACATTCTTATGTTAGAGAAAAATCAGCAAATATAAAAAACACAAAAAGGCCCATTTTTATAAATGCAATACACAAACAACAGACAACTGAAGGGATCTTCAAGTACAGTGCTTTCTTTACATTCTTGTAAATACTTCTAATTAACAAGATTTATAACCAGTAAACCATTAAAACTATGTCCACTTGAGAAAATATAAGAACTTGTATAGCTGTTAATTACATACCTAATAAATATGTTTTCTTTCAGATTAAACATCCCACTGCCCTAGGTTTAGAAGTTGGCCAAGAAATTCAGGTATCTGTGTTAAAACTTTCAGTTTTTTTTTAGGGTTTTTTTGTTTTTGTTTTTTTGCAGAATTGGGGATTGAACTCAGGCCCTTGTGCTTGCCAGGGAAGCACTTATTCTACTGAGCCATCTCCCCGGCCCCTTAAAGCTATAAGTTATACTTAATTTCAGAAAGAACATTGAAACATTAGAATTTAATATCTATGTTATTTATATGCAGGACTTTTTTAATATTCAGGTTGCTTAAACAGACTCATGAAGGATTTACAACACAGTTCTCTCAAGACTTAGAATTTACCTAAGTAGCAGCTATTCTTAGAACTTTCAAAAAATGCATAAGCATGTTGGCTGTGCACACTCAAATGATGGTGATAGGCAGACATGAGAACTGAGATAACTTTGTAGACACTTTGATACTTTTGAGGAGTTGAAATTGTTTCTCCACTACTTAAGACCCAAATTACTTGAGATCTTGCTAAGAGCCATGTTCTTAAGGCCTAGAATTCTCATAACAAAACTGACACTTTTTGTAGTCCTTCATGAGTAGATGAAAGCAGTCTTCACTGATGTGGGGTTTTCTGGCTGTACCATGTTGTGTTCCAGTTTTACCTAATACCATGACCTGAGTAACTAAGGCCACTAGCTTATCCTCCAACTGTAGTACCATTGTTCAAGTAGTCTCCAGGCAAAGATGAGGACTAACACATAATATATCTTGTAGAAGATTGTTTTTTACATCAGGAGGGGCTTTAAGCCTGCCACATTTTCTTCAGCTTTCATTTTCCACAGTGAAACCAAATATACTCCAGTGTGCTAGTCCCTTGAGCAACAGTGAAAATCTTACTGACCTAAGCATAACCCTGTGTAATCTGTAATACAGTTAGGTTCAGAGAACCCCTACCTGGAATCATTCACTGTGGCTTTCACTGGCCTTATATAGGGAGCTTAAGAGAGTTAATGGAAGATTATAGCCAGACAATAAATGCTTTGTCTATTCTTTTTGTAATTACTCAACCAAATTATACTTACTGAGCCTATAACTCCACATTAGCTATTTTTTGAGTGACAAAGTAGAAATATTAACTATTGTCTTATTTGCATATGTAAGTTTAAATATCTTTTAATTTGGATATCAATCCGTGTGCTATGATTAAAAAGTAAATATTTTTAAAACAGGTGAAATACTTTGGACGTGATCCAGCTGATGGAAGAATGAGACTTTCTCGTAAAGTGCTTCAGTCTCCAGCTACATCTGTTGTCAAGACACTGAGTGACAGAAACAGTATCACAATGGGAGAACCTATTTCACAATCATCATCTAATTCTTCCCAGTGATTTAAAACAAAAAAGGAATTCTAGGGTTATATTCTGTAGAGCAAAATTTTAGTAATATCCTGTAAAAATGAAGAATTATATATAGTATAAATATATTCAAATTATTTGTATCTGAGTACTCATTTACATGTGCCATTTTTAATTATAATCTATATTTGCTTATTCTTATTTACATTATAAATCAATATTTATTAAAAGTAAACCATTTATACATCTTAAGAAGATTGCCCCTTTGTTTCCTCTTGATTCTAAAATACCCAAAACCTTAAAAATCAAGCCTGGGGGCATAACTCAGTGGCTGAAAACTGCCAAGCATGTGTGAGCCCCTAAGTGTAATCCTTAACACCACACACAGAAAAAGAAAGAAAAAATAGATCATATATGATACAGTGAATCTCTTACAAAATTTCACTTTTGTTCTTTGTATAGCTTTCCCTTAGTCATTTTATTTATGGCTTACCTTTTCACACAACAGTTGTGTATGTGTGTGTGTGTAATTATTATACAGTCATTTTCAAACCCAGGGTGTATTTCTTCAGAGGAATTACCAGTATATACCAGGAAGTTGAGGCAGTTAAATCTTACTCTATTTTTAATAATATGCCTTTCAAGTGGGCAGAAAACCATTATAAGAGTCTTACAAATGGAATTCTTAGTAGAATGAGGTAACACATTCTTTAAATTTATGCCTCGTCCTGTGCAGTACAACTCAATGTTGGTGGGGGCTGGATGGCCAGGGAATGAAGGCATAAAGGCAAGAGACAAAGCTGGGGTCAGGTGGTACCCTCTCTCTTGATGGGAGAAAAACTCGACAACCACCTTATGGGTATTTATAATTTGACAACCTTAATATCACACTGACACAAGGTTGCCTAGAAACTAATGACTGGAATTGTCTCATTAAAGTAGCCTGATTGCTTTAGATCCTTGGGCCTTGCCTTGTCCCCCACACGTGACCAACTTTCAGCTTTAGTTGCTCCCCACAAATTTACCTAAAGAACTAGAAAATCATTTACTCATCCAAAAGAATTAGATCATTTTGAGTGTATTTCCAGTTCCAGCACATGGATATTTTTGGTAAAAGAGCTAGAAGAGGGGGCCTGGCCCTAGCTCAGGCCTTTAAGTGGCTGCTTCCACAAAGCTCTCAGCCTCAGGATGCTGGAGTTCAAACCTCACAACTCTCGCGCTGGCCAAAAGTGCCCTGAAGCCATTCGAGGAACAAAAAAAAAAAAAAGAGCTAGAAGAATCATGATTTTCAGTTAACAAATATTTGAAATAGTAACACTTATATGTTATCGATATTCTGTCAAGTTCATCCCCTTCATTTAAAATATCACCATATTTCCAACCAAAATAGATGGAAGTCATAATTTAGAATGTGAAAAACTTATAAATCTGATTAAATACAAATTTGTAACTAAGGGCTAATAGTTCATACAACATTAAAAATTTAGCAAGTCAACAGATTTTTAAGAAATGTATTCAAGGGGCTGGAGAGATGGCTCAGTGGTCTGGAGCACCTACTTAGAACAAGCTTAGCAAAGCATCAGGGACCGCGGTTCGATCCCCAGCACCACATGCCAGCCAGCGCCGCCCCCTGGTGGGCTGAGCTGGCCACACACCACACACTCTCACACTCTCTCTCTCTCTCTCTCTCTCTCTCTCTCTCTCTCAAATAAATAAATAAATAAAATTTAAAAAAAAGAAATGTATTCAAGTCAATACTAATTATATATCAGTTATGTATAAAATATGGTAATGTTGATATACTAAAGATTAACTGAAAATGAAAGCTTAAATTTGCTTTCTATGTTTGATAAACTATGATTTAGTAATAGTGACAAAAGTTTTTATTACTACTTTTGCACTGTTTAAAACACTGTCCTGGGGGGCCTGCCCATTAGCTCAGTTGTTTAGTGCCTGCTTAAGCAAAGCACTCAGGCTCAGTATGCTAGGGTTCAATCCCCAGATCTTCATGCCTTATCCGACCTGTCCTTAAGGCATCCTGAGCTAGATAGATAGATCCATCCTTCTAAAACATTGTCTTTAATGGTAAATTTCAGGGGATTTGGGTTTTTGCTGTTTTCCCAATACTAGGGATTGTTTTCCCAATACCAGGGCCTCCACACTTAGCTGCAATCTGCAGGCCTTTCTTATTTTCAGGCAAGGTTCTTAATACATTCCCCAGCCTGTACTCAATTTTGTGATCCTCCTGCCTCAACCTCTCAAAGTACTGGGATTACAAGCAGGTACTATCATACTCAGCTCAAAATTTCTGTTTTTAAGTATTTTCTTTTTGAGAGGGACTAACTTTAGTACTAATAATTTGGGAAAGCGAAGCCATTTGTTAAGCTCTAGAGATCTGTAGTGCCAGAGTAAAAATATAGCTCACTAACTAAACCACTGAAGGATTCACTTTTCCACATATATCAAGAGCCTACCTTTTATAATTGATCCATTTTCTTTCAAATCTTGGTAGTTTTTCCTACTTAACAATGAAACTTTTCTGTAAGTTTCATTGGGTTATTTCTGTAAGGGTTATTGTGGTAAAAACTCTATAGTGATAAATCAAACTGAATGCCCATCTGATCTAATGAGTTCAATGTAGATACTTGTAAGATGTTTTCTGTTGACACATATTCTCCGTAAGTTAGAATTCTGTTATGGTTTTCATATAGTCATAAAATACTTGAAATTTCTGGATTTAAAGTTGGAAGTATGACTAGCTACATTATTCTTAATTCAGTTCAGCCAAGCATGTCATCTATGTAACACTTACAATGTACCACACATTATGTGTACAGGCATGTGTCAAGCAAAACAACTCACATTCCATTATTCTACTGGGTGGAAACTGACAGTAAATACATATACAATGAATACAGTGTGTGCTTTAAAGAAAAATAAGAGAATAGAATCCTATTCGCTACTATTTTAGATAAAATGATCTAGAATGGCTTCTGAGTAGATAGATTATATTTGAACAGAGACCTAAATAAAGAAGTGGAGGGAGATTTATAGCTATTTGGTAAAGATGATTTCACAGAAGGCTAATAACTTCATTTTTATTTAGTATTTTATGTTTAAAAGTTAAAACAGCCATTTAATATTATAAGCCAATTTCACATAGTCTAGCCCTTTACTCTTTTTCATAAGAACATAAGACAAGAAGAGAAAGCCAATACAAGGTAATTTTTTTTTCCATAGCATTTAATCATATAAGAATATATTCAGTTACTTCCAAGTAAGGGGTAAACATTGGGATCATGCAATAGGAGACTTTTTGCAAAATTCCAAGCTTATGAGAATTGAGACGAGGGTGGTAGTGGAAATAAGAAAGAGGTTTAAAAGACTCACTGGGTTTTAAATGGCAAAATCAACCTAATGTTAAGCTAAAGCAAAGAGAAATTTATCACAGGGCCATGAGTTTTATTTCCTAGTAGCCAAGTCACATACTTTGCGCTTGAATCAGAACTTACAAGTTATTAAGAAGACAGTGTTCCCTGTCTAATTCTCTAGAGTCTCATGGTTCCTCTTTTCCATAGAATTGTTTCATTCTTTCCTATAAACTTATTTTCACAACAGGTGGCAAAAGATGTGATGTCTGTCCCACAGCACATTACCTATCCTCGAGGTTGAGTTTTCCTGGAGGAGAAAACATGGTAGACTCATCTACAAACAAGGTGTTAAACTTCACTGTATTGTCCAAATAAAATAACAGTGTGCCAAATTAAATTGGAATTTTCTATAAACACATGTCACTATAAAAGTATATCCCATACAATATTTAGGATATGCTTAACACTAAAAAATTATTCGTTTATCTGAACTTCATATTAGTTCTGAGTGTCCTACATTTGCTAAATCTGGTAACCCTAAACCTGATACAAGAAATTCATCTTAGAATGAATTCATCTTAGAATGAATCCTACTACCAGGAAAAGAGAATATTCAAAAAAAAAAAAAAAAAAATCAGGCTAAGCAGTCACCAAGACACTGTACAATTAGAAAGACATAAGAGATAGGCTTAGATAGAATAAGGTAAGCACAGTATACAGAATGAAGAGCAGAACAGTTATGGCTAAGTATTTAGCCTAAGGATTGTGAAGGCCATGACATGTCTAGAAAACTTAGGAGGGTCAAAATAGCTTTGAAGTGGATGTTCTGAGTGTAGTCATCAACCAACACAGATGTGAATGCCCTAGAAAAGTTAAAGAATAAAATACTTGTATAGGTAATGTTTAAAGTCTTAAGTTTTTCCATCTGAAGGATATTTTATTTCATTGTCATTGTACCAGGTTTTAAAATAACAACTTCAGACTGGGCGTGGCAGCGCTCACCTGTAATCCCAGCTCTTGGGAGGCTGTAAACAGGCAGATCACTGTGAGTCCGATCTAGTAGTGAGACCCTGAGCACCCTGTAGACCCTTCCCTAAAATACAAAAAATAAAAATAAATAAATAAAATTCCTTAAAAAAATAACTGAACTTAAAAAAATTACTTTTAATAAAAACTTTAAACTGCTTTATTATGAGCATAGTACTATACTATGGCATGGGTTCCTTCAATAACTTAAAACAGTTCAATTTGGAGTTACTAATGAAAGATGGATTGATAAGCACTCTACTGAAAGTTTTTGAAAAGTCATATACAGAAGCTATGGGACACAATGAAAACAGTCCCAAGAGGGAATTCTGTAGGTGTAAATAACTATGTAAGAAAAACAGAGCCAGTCCAAATAAATATAACCTTAATGCTGCATCTAAAAGTCCTACAAAACAACTATCCAAAACTAGCACAAGGAAGGAAATTATAAGATCAGAGCAGAAAATAATGAACTTTAGACATAAATTGTGAGCTGGTATGTGAAAGAATAAGCAAGAGAGACTAACCCTTAGCTAATTCTACCAGAAAAGGAAAGAACCATATCAGTGTAATTAAAATGAAAATTTTACAATTAATTACAACAAACACTGCTGAAATCGATGAATATTAGTAACTACTTTGAAAACCTCTACTCAAAAAAATTGGAGAATCCAAAAGAAAACATTCCTAGATAAAGATTAATTACCAAGGGGCACTGCTAAGATGTCTCTCGGGTAGGTGGATGTTCAAGAAGAAGGGAGTGGTGAATGAAAGCAAGAGACAGGAAAAGGAATATTGTGGGACTGTCCTGCTTCAAGGTTGTATATGGTGAGATTTTTGGACTTATGTGCAAACATGAGAAGTATAGAATTCTTTATCCTATTTTTAAAATATAATGTAATTTTTAAATGTTTTTTATCATATTATGTAGGGACTTAAAGTTCACCATATCGATACTTAATCAATAAAAATTACCTGTTCCTTATTATGCCTAAGATGTTTGAAATGCAGTGAGATAGTGAGGTTAAGCTTGATAGCCTAAATCGTTTGATAATAACAATAAGCTTGTCTTCTGGATGGTTAACAACCTAAGTTTGCAGACCAAAATTAGAGAAAAAGGAGGGCTACAAGGAAAGCCAACATTTTGGCCCTAACCTTCTAAGGTCAATTAAGACTCAGGACATATGAGAACTTGTACTGTAACGTCATGTACCTCGGTAGTGTCCCAAATTTTCTGATCAAGAAGATTATGGGGCCAAAGAAGAAAGTGATCGATGATGTACAGTGTGCCTAAGGTGAGTCATGTGGGGAGAAAACACTCTCTCAGGCTTTCACAGAGAGCACATTGGCCAAGCAATGGCCGTGACTCATCCACATGGCTGCACTGACAAAGGTTCTACAATCTGAGGTATAGGATCTCAGGACAAATCCTGAGGGGATTTCACTGACCTTCTCAGACCCAAAAACTACAACTCTTGTTGCACAGGGCCTGCTTTACCTTGGTCTTAACCATCCAGTAGAAAAGTATGAAGACGAAATATAGGAAGTGAAGCCATGTTGTTATGTTGAGCTGTGGGGGACTCAGGTCAATAATTTCTGACATTGCCAGTTAAACAGAAGACCCAGTGCTATTATGGGCTACTGGACTCTTTTAGAATATTTTGCTGAGTTTACACACCTATAATATTCAATAACGGAACTTAGAAAAAGTGGGGTATACAGATGAATGTCCGTTTTGTATCTGTGTATTCAAAGTGGTTAGGATAGATATATAGATGCATTCTCTTAATGAATAGAATGATTTGTTCTAATGGTGTTTATAAACAGGATCTCAAGTCCGCATCTTGTACAGCAATTAACCACTAAGAAGAATATATGCAGTGTGTTATTTGTTGAAACTGTACTTCCGATTTGATTTGAAACTGTCTCATTGCTATCTGTTTATCAATAAAATTTTGAAAAAAAAGATTCCTCCAAAAGAATCCAGATTAAAAGGCAAAAAAGTATTTGAATAAAATACTGTGCTAGACCAAAAAATAAATAAATAAATAAATAAATAAATAAATTTCTGTGTAAAAAAAAAAAGATTAATTACCAAAACTGAACCAAGAATATACAAAAACCCTGAATAGTCCAATAATAGGCAATGAAATTGAAGCAGTAATTTAAAAAGCCTAACACCAAAGCCCTGAGACCCAATGTATTCACTGAATTCTACAAGAACTTCAGGGAAAATCTAATGTCAGTACTCCTCAAACTCTTTAATGAAATTGGAAGGAATATTCCCAAAGTCATTCCTGGAAGCTACCATTACCTTGATTCTAAAACTAGACAAGCCAAATAAAACAACCACAGGCCATACTCCTAGAATTAATGAACATAGACAAACTTCAAAAAGATACTAGCAAAGAGAATGCAATAAACCATCAAAAAGATCACATAGTGATACCCAATTTATAAACTTACTTTACAATATTGGAGAAGATGACTGTGTTTGTGTAAGGAAGACTGCCATGTTCATGTTTATCACCCTATGAGGAGCTTGCAAATGGAAGCACAATTTCGCCCAATACTTTTTTTTTAGTACCAGAGATCGAACTCAGGACTTTGAGCTTGCCAGGTAGGTGCTTATGCTGCTGAGCTATGGCCCCAGCCCACCAAATGCTTTTGACTGAGAACCCAATTGTTTGCAAAGAAGCAAGCATTTGTGGACTCAGGTAATACTGTATACCATAACCAGGTAGGATCCCAGGGACGCGGGCATGGTTCAACACATTCAAATCAATTAATGTAATACATCACATAAACAAAAACAAGGACAAAAAATCACATGATCATCTTCGTAGATATAGAAATGGTTTCTGACAAAATCTAACACTCATCCATGATAAGATCTCTTTATAGCTGGGAAATAGCTCAGTGATAAGTGCCTCCCTGGCAAGCACAACATCCTGAGTTTGATCCCTAGAACCAAAAATAAAATAAAATAAAATAAATAAAATAAAATAAAATAAAATGGAGTACTACTCTGCCATAAAGATGAACTTGATTCATTTGTACAAAAATGGAGGCACTTTGAGATAATGTTAAGTGAAATAAATCAAAAACACATGCTTGGGGGCCGGGGAGATAGCTCAGTAGAATAAGCATTTGCCTGGCAAGCACAAGGGCCTGAGTTCTATCCCTGGTTCTGCAAAAAAACCCTACATGCTTATATGAGAACTCCAAAATATAAATAAAAGAGCAAAATAAAAGATACATTATAGGTAAGAGGGAGATAGATCTTTTGCAAAGGGTAGTCACCAAAGGATGGAGGGAAAAAAGGGTGGGGATAAAAATTAAGATGTATTCTGTGCATGTATCATGAACTCCTCACTCACAATGAATGTAATCACTGCGTACTGCAAACATACTAATAAAAATCAAAGTAAAACTAAAGGCATTTTATGCTCAGTCTACGTTAGGGTATAATTTGAAAGAGGTCAAAGTGGTTGTGAGATACATAATAGCTGCGCATGGTGGTACATGCTGTAATCTCCACATTCGGGTGGGGCAGGAGAACTGCTATGAACTCCAGGCCAACGTGGACTACCTAGTGTTCAGGGCAAGCCTGAACTACAAAGTACAACCCTGTCTCAAGGGGAAGAAAAAATAAAGGGAGAGTGAGAAAGATAATGTTCTGGTGAATTTAAGTTAGGAAAAATGACCTTTTGGTACACAGTGAATATATCTGTACTTTGGAATACAAAAAAAAAAAAAAAAAAA
>NW_004524624.1:12681741-12746567 GCF_000260255.1 Octodon degus | reverse complement strand
TAAAAAAAAATAAAAGAAAAAATAAAAGAACTACTAATTAGCTAATCTTAATTATTAACTACTAATTTCTATTGGTTTAATGAAAGGAACAGTTAATGCTTACTTTTTTCCTCTGACCAATTTTATATACTTAGATCTGGTTATCTGAACAACTACTTTGAGGACAACAATATGTAATATAACAACCACTGTTGAATTCCTTTCATGTTTTTTGAAATTTTGTATTGTTTCTAATGTTTTTTATTATTCTTTAAAATTTTTCTTAAAATAAAATAAAGAAGTTAAAAGTCATGGTTTAAAAGAGATGGAAGAGCCAAGGATTTACCTTAGAGGCACAATACCTGGGCTTTATGAGATTGTATAAAGGCAAAAGCAGCCTATGGAGTAAAAGTTTTATAAGTTTTATCAATGGATGATAGACTAAATAAAAGTCAGAGAATGTGGACGCTAGCTAGTAGGCCTTTTAGCAGTGGCAATGTGTGGGCTCCCAACTGCCTATGTTCGCTGGGACTCCAACTCTTCCAGGGCTGTGGTCACTTGGTCCACTGTGGCTGGAAAGCTGGCACCAGAACCAACCACACAATGGCAGGAGGACCCAGAACTTGAGAAAGAAGGTTTTGGCTTCTCCATTTTTCTCCTTTTTGAGACCACCTTTGTTGCTTACCTGCCTGATTGCAGGATGCATGACTGGGCTGCCAAGAAGAGGAGAAGTTCTTAAATACTGAGAGGCCAAAGGCCTCCCCCTCATGGAATCCAACTGCTTTGACCCTGGGAAGATCCAGTGGCCCTCCGATGACAGACCAGGCTTTATAACTTGGGATTTGGCCTTTGTCTTGCCCAACAGGTAAGGCTGTTGCCCGCAAGCGCAGCCGGAAAACTACAGAACAAAACCATGTCAATCTGCACTACCCATTCTGAGAAACATGACCACATTTGCATCTGCCCTGCTACTGGGAGTACACCCACTCTGCCCCTAAATTCCTCAAGGCAGCAAACTCCTCCCCTCCCCTTTAAATTCTTCCTTCTACTTTCTCTTCCAGCTGATTCCCTGCAGAACTCAGCCCACTCCCATGGGAGTAAACAAACAGTCATAGTTCCCTTTTTTTTAAAAAAAAAAAAAAGTCAGCATGTAGAGGACTTTAGAGTATTAGTGTTGGGCCAGGGACATAGCACAGTGCCTGCCTGGTAAGTGCAAGACCCGGAGTTTGATTCCCGATACCAAAAAATAATCCAAAAAACATTCATCTTAAGACTCTACTCTTTATTGTGTATGTGCTGGGAAGCATTGAGAAATACCCAAGATTAAAAATGAAAGCCAAAACTGAATTGGTGGCTAGTTGAGCTTTTTTTTTAGTACTATGGTTATAAAATTTAATGTAATTGCCAAGGACTCATAAACAAGATGATACTAAAAATAAATGCAAGCATAAAAACATGTAATTACTATCATTTATGAGAACGGACATAAGCATCTCAAAAATATTTAAAGAAAAACCCCATGATCCCCAAATACCAAAAAAGTGACTTATAAAACTCAATGTATGTTTACAAGAGTTTATAATGTTAGAAAAGGTCCTTAACGTAACACAGTATCATTGGACCTGGTGGTTCATGCCTGTAAAAACTCCTCGGGAGGCTGAGGCAGGAGGATCACTGGGAGTTCAGGCTGCATAGTGAGTTTAAGGCCAGCCTGAACATGGCAAGACCCTGTCTCAAAAAAGAAAAAAAAATGTCCTTAACTTGGTATTTATCAAAAAATGGAAACTTACATAATAACACTTGAGACATGCCCGTTAGCATTAGGAATAAAATAAGAATCACCACTATTACTCTTAACAGTTCTGGAGGTCCTAATCAATGTGATGAGATTAAAAGAAAGTGAGGGAGGGGAGCCAGGGAGATAGCTCAGGAGAATTAAGTGCTTGCCTAGCACTTAATTCCTGAGTTCAATCCCCAGTACAGCAAATAAATAAATAAATAATATAAAAGAAAGTGAGGGATGGGCTGGTGAGATGGCTCAGTGGTCTAAGGCACCTACTTAGAACAAGCTTAGCTAAAGCACAGCAACCGCGGTTCAATCCCCCAGCACCACATGCCAGCCAGCCCCTCCCCCTGGTGGGCTGAGCTGGCCACACACACACACAAATAAATAAATAAAATTAAAAAAAAAAAGAAAGAAAGAAAGTGAGGGAAAGAAAAATATTTGTGACAAAACAATGAGGACTATATAATGAGTAAGCAGCAGCCACACAGGCATGCCAAAAGATGTAGCTATCTTCAAGATTCAAAAGCTGCTGTGCTGTGGGCTCATAGACAATTACTTTTTTCATGCTTCTAAGACTCAACCAAACAGTGAGTTTGCCCTAGCATCTGGAATCCCTGCTAAGGTTAAATCTCTCCCACAAAAAGTATCTAAGTCAAAGAAGTCTTATTTATTCAGTCTTAAGTTCCAGCCTCCCCCCGCCCATTGAGCACTATCAAATCCAATTCCAAATATACTCCTTTGACTCCTGATAACACACACTAGCTGACTTCAACTTCTTCTCGTGTAATCTTCCCTCCTTTATCAACTAGAGCTGGAGTCCACACACAGATTATGCTGAGATTTAAACCAGGCTACCTCAGCATCATAGGAGGAAATGAGAAAAGTCATAGAAGAGGTCTTCCTGCACAGGGAAGTACTGCTCTTACGGGAGGGTGTAAGTTTTCCCTGCAAGCTCTGGGGGTAAGAGGTATCTCTAGAGCCAAAACCCTGAAAGGGTACCTATCATGTTTCAAAGTGTCATGCTTTTCCCAACCTGGCCTTAACTGCACAGTACAGGATAGGATGAAAATTCAGTATCTTCAGAGTTCTGTGACTATCAAATTCCACATCTTACTTTTCATTAAAAGAAATAGCCTCTTTCAGTAAGCTTTGTTTCCTTTGTATCTTTCAGATACCTCATCTGTGAGTTGTTTCTGGGTTTTTCTTTTAATTTTTTAAAAATCATTTATTTATTTATTTGGTACACGGTCTCACTACGCTGCTCAGACTCATAGTGATCCTCCTGTCTCAGCCTCCCCCAACACTAGTATTGGCATGCACCACCACATCCAGTTTCAGTGGCTGGCACAACACACGGCACTAGGGTTTGAAACTGGGTCCTTGTGCTTGTAAAGCATGTGCTTAGACCTATGAGCTATCTCCCCAGCCAGTGAGTTTGTTTTTTTTTTGAGCTTTGTCTGATTTGGTTTTTGTTGTTTTTCAGACAGAATGGTGCTAAATCACTAAATTGCCCAGGCTAACCTTGAACACACAGTCTTCTCTCAGTTTCCCAAAGTGCTAGGATTACTGGACAGGTGTGCTCAGATGCTTCAATTATTACATAGCCAACGTAATTCTCCTTTTGGAATATTTTCCTTAAACCATTACCAGTGAAATCTTCAGTACCAGGGTGACCACCTTGTGCCAGTTTTATGGCTTATTATCTAGATGTCTTCCCAAAGCCTCAGGCAGTCATAGCTGTGGAGTTTCAAAGGTACCTGGCTCCAGTGTGTGTGATGCTGAGATTAAGAATGCCCCACATTGGGTAAGGGTGGCACCAAACTGGAGGTTTACATCTTAAAGAGAATACAGTTTCTAGCTGGGTGTGGTAGTGCACACCTGTAATCCCAGCACTTGGGAAGCTGAGGCAGAAGGATCATCGCAAGTTCCAGATCAGCCTGGGATAGTGAGCTCAAGGGCAGCCTGAGCTGCACAGGGAGTCTCTGTCTCAAAAAGACACACACACACAAAAAAAAAAGACAGCTTCTGCTGTTCATTGCCGCTGCTGCTTTTCTGCTTGCTACTCACTGCCTTCTACTTGTCATACTATGGACTGTTCCCCCCAGCACTGTCTCTCTGCCATGCTACCCTCTGTTGGAACCAGCCAACTCTGAGCTGAAATCTCTACAAACTGTAAGCCAAACAAACCTCTGTCGCCTGTAAGGCGTCCAGGGTTTACCCGGTCCTCTTCCCAAAGCCTTAGAGAGGGCTGGGGTATTCTCAGACACTGGGCTCAAAAGTTGTCTGTAAAAATTTTCTCTGGCCCTTTCATAATAGAAATGATACTTTCTCTGGCCCAGCATACATTCCCCCCGCCACATCAATCACAGCTAATATGTACACTATAACGTCTTAAGTACATTTTTCGAGGTCCCTCATAATTTTTTAAGCCTATAAATCCAGACCTTGAAATTGTAATTTTTTTTTTCTTTTTAAACAGGCGCCCGGTCTGTGGAAGACACTGTACCATGTATCAGCATACCGGCGAGGAACGTTCACAACCAAGTAATCTGGTCAAAACAGAAGCACGTTTTGACAAACCTAGTGGTAAGTAATGACTACAACTCCCAAAATGCACTGCAGACTCAAGTGAGCAACTCACCTATTTTCACGGCAGGCCAAGGGGGTTGCACCGAACAGGCAGCCGAAGCAGCTGTGGGACTTATACTAAAGGGTAACAAAAGGACTGCAATAAACTACCAGTTATTGTGGCCCAATGCATAATGCGTATCCACTGTACAATGTGTGACTACGTGAGTGCAGAGATTTCCTCCTTCCCTTGCTCAGTAAGACGAAATCCCGGGAACTGCTGCCGGTTCGAAACTGAAGTATCAAAGCAGTGCTCTTTAATGATTAGGAAGGCAGCTCCTCACTGCACCTTATCTAAAATTATTCTGCAAAGCTACAAACAAGCACTACGTTCCAGGAAACCGAAATTTCACTTGCTACTAAGAGCCCAACAACAAAACGATTTGGCGGGAAACAGGAAACGGGTCATTAGAATCGCCTTGAGACCTCAGTGTCCAGAGAACAGTCCCCAACAGAGGCTTAACCGGAACATTCTCTACCAGGATTTAGTGGGTTTTGGTTCGGCTGCAAGGACTCATTCCTCCGTCTTCGCAGACAGATTTACACGTTTCTGTTTCTTTCTCACAATGCCGGAGTGTTTCCACTAAGGAGTACAAGCACCTTTCCTCTCCTTATGCTCCGTAACAGTCCTGTTCAAGGACGCCTACTTCTCAAACCAGCTTTGCTTTGTCAGGGTTCGGTCTTTGCACCCAGCAACCTCCGGGCCAGCCACCTTCCACCGCTGGGGCTCGCGCGGCGCCGGAAAGGTCTAGCACTCGCGAGAACTTCCCACCGTTCGAGATCTCGTGCAGGAGGCGGGCCTAAAGAGAAGGAAGTCTACCTAGGCCCTCCCCTTTTGCAAAGTAACGAGCTCCTCTCCACAGCCGGAAGCATCTTGGCTTTGGAAACTCGTGCAAAGGCTCAAATGATGTGTTTTGGGCTCGTCGGCTACCGTAGCCCCTGCTAGGGCAGCCCGTGTCACCCTGCTTGTAGAGGAAGAGAAAGGCCGAGAGAGTCGAATTACAAGATGGCGGACCTGTAGTAGTTACGGCGGCGGCGGCGGCGGCGGGAGAGCGAGCTCTGGGGGGCGAAGGGAGGGGAGGGGAGGGTGGGTGTGTGTAAGGGTGAAGTGAGAGGTAACGAACACTCTGAGCGAAGGGGTTTTGGTAATTCCTGTCACCCCTTTCTCGTGGCTGAACCTTTGGAGCCATGGTGAACTCAGGCCTCTCCAGAGTTGCCGCCGCCGTTGCCACCGCCGCCGCCGCTATAGTCTCTGAAGATTGAGGGTCCCGGACGAAGTGAGCGAGGAGGCTGCGGCCAGAACGTGGGGACAGAGCTACCAACCATGTCGGATACACGGCGACGAGTGAAGGTCTATACCCTGAACGAAGACCGGCAGTGGGACGATCGAGGCACCGGGCATGTCTCCTCCAGTTACGTGGAGGAGCTCAAGGGGATGTCACTGCTGGTTCGGGCAGAGTCCGACGGTAAGGTCGGGACGGCAGACTAAGGTTTAGGCCGTGGGCCCCGTTACTCTTAGTACCACCTTTTGGGATAAGGCGCTGCTCTCGGGACAGCTCTTCTGTAGGGCAGAAACAAACTACTTTGCCTGGATTTACCCTGAGGGAGACGCAGATTGTCTGCCTCCCCCGCCTATCCTTATTAAGGATTTGACCCCTAAGAGTGTAGTCCCTCCTCTTTTGAAGAGGTTTGAGGCGGGTGTGTGAAAGAGGGGAGGAAGTAGTGAGAGATGAGATAGTGTGTGGTCCGGGGGAGCTGACGCCCCTTCCCGCCTCCCTTTAATTCTTGTTCATCTTAAGGGTAGTACAATGCTTCAGTGAAACTTTCAGTGAGTACTTTTTTTCTTGTATCAGATTTTGGCAACGAGCCTCATACTACACTCTACTGTTGCGAGTGAAAACCAAAAAGTTTTTCTTGTGTTTTTCTGGGACTGTTGCTTTAGTCAGGGATCCAGACAGGCTGCTTTTGTAGAAAGTGCTGAAAAAGCGGCTATCTGGCAATCTATTAAGCAAGTTAGGACTCCAAAGCAGACTGTAAACTCGTATTTGTTGATTTTTAGAATTTGTGTGAAATATTTTAAAATTATAAGATATACAGCTGTACGTAAAACATCTTTTACGGTATAATCAGAGTGCCTCAATTTGAGCAACTAAAGGGTGCAAAACATAGGTAAATAATCTTAGATGTATACTGGACTTATTTTGTATCCTTGCACTTTCTCTTTTCAATACTCAAGGATATTTATTTCTACATGATATATTCTTTGGGTTAGTAGGATAAATTTAACATTAATTCATATACTGAGTGCTTAGATCTCTTTGTGATCCTTCATAATTTGTTGCATTTGTTTCACTGGAAATGGGATGGAACAAATTTGTTAAAAGGAGCATTGGCTGCCAGGCATGCTGGAACATGCCTGTAATCCAAGTACTCATGAGGCTGAGGCAAGAGAATCCTTGCGAGTTAGAGGAGTCCAGCCAGTGAGCTCAAGGCTAGCTGGAACTGCATAGTGAGATCCTGGCTCAAAAAGATAAAAAATAAAATAAAAAGCTTTGGCTTCAGGTCATCATTTAAACCTCAAAATTTTCATTTCAATTAAACTTCTGTAATCATCTCATTTCATCTTTGAATGGTGTTAGATGGACTTTTTTTTTCTCTTTAAAGGGTATATGAGGATTGATAAAATATCTATCCTAAATTAAACCCTAGCTCTGGGAGGAAAATGTGAATTAGAATGATAGTATTGGTGAAGGGATGTGAAGGGTTTAAAATGGGTTGTTCATACATTTTATTGAGAGTTTTATAATTTGAGACTGATTTTTTTTTTTTAATCTTTCAGGATCACTACTTTTGGAATCAAAGATAAATCCAAACACTGCATATCAGAAACAGCAGGCAAGTAGTTGTTTATCTTTAATTTGAGAGACCTCATCTGTGATGAAGGAAGTATTAATCTGCTTTCCTGACAAGAAAAAATACTTGGTAAACAAAGCTAGAGACCTTGTGTATTTCCCTTACAGATTAAAAGTGAAAGTTCTTGTATTGGCACTAATTTATTATCTTTGAAGTGAGCCACTGTTAGTTTATATTAGAATATAATGTATTTGTCAGTCTAAATAAAGTAAGCCAAGTCTCATTTATACCTTGTACACCAAACCTTTTATTTTGAATCACAAAATAAAATAAAATATTTTATTTGAAGGAAATGACATAAAAGAAAATTCAAAGGGGCACTTTTTAAAGCAAAGAATGCTTGTTCCTGAGGTGCAGTTAGATAGTTTGACTCGTGAGTTTTTGAAGAAGCATATAAGTCCTGTTCTTTAATTGTTGTATTTTTTTTTAAATGAGAGGATATGTTACAAACACATACATTGAAAATTGTGTAATATTTTTCTGTTTGTATTTATTGTCTCATCTTAGGCGAGAAAACCTATGCTGTGTTTTAAGATGCCTAATCTAAAAACAATAGAGATTCAACTATTCTAGTATGTGAATGTTTTTATTTTTATTATGAAATATATCAAGATTGAAAAGTATAACAAATAATATAATGGATATCTGTAACACCAGCAGATTTAAGAATGTTAACATTATACTATATTTGTCTCAAATCTTTTTGTAATATTGAACATTAGTGATACATTCAAAAGTCTCTCTTGTATCCATTCAATTCTACCAATTCTCTATTCTCCACTTAGGTAATCCTAATTGGAAAATGATATTTATTCTTTTTGTACATGGTTTTATATCTTTTTCTGCTTATGTATGTATTCATAAACAATTTGTGGTCTTTTATGTTTAAAGCTTTACACAACTGCTGTCCTCTTGTATTCTGCAACTTGGATTTTTCACTAACTTTAAAGATGTATTCGTGTTATTGATGTAGATTTTTTTTAAAAAATATGTTGTATTCCAATGTGTTATACATCTATTAGATATTTAGATTATATCTATTTTGTATGTGTTATGTAAAGTAAATATGGCATAGATTTTAGAAGAAAAAAGTTATTTTAGGATTATAACATGAAGCTTACTTCAAGGTCTATGAAAATTTGAATGCCACAAAATAAATACTTTACAATTGAAGGAATAAAATTGTGTCTATTTTGGACAGCTTTTTGATAGTGAAAGCTTTTTACTGTTAAATAACTAGACATGTAATACATTCTCAGTTCCTAAATATTTTAATTTTATATATTTTAAGGGCTTTTTTCTTTACATAGAAAATATTTTCTTAAATTTGAGAGGGGGTAAAAAAAAATCAAATTAAACACTTGTCTGTCTTTTTGTTGTTGTTATTCTTGAGATAGGGTCTTTTTTGCCATCTTCACTGGCCTTGAGCTCACTTTGTAGCCCAGGCTGGACTCAAACTCACAACAATCCTTTCCTGCCTCTGCCTCCTGATTGTAGGTATGCGCCACCACAGCAGGCTCTGTATGCTTGTTTTAAATAGAACAACGAGATTTTTCCCATACTTTAGACATTTTAAGGTACACATTTAAGTAAACTTAATTTCTAAATCAGCTATGAGGATGGTTATTCTCTGCACTGAATTTCACTAGATAGCTACTTGAGGTTTTTGTTTGCTCACTTGTAGGAACATTTTATTGGAATTTTTTTTTAGGAAATCTGTTTTGTTTTTTTTTTTGTTTTTTTTTAATAACTTTATTTTATTTATTTTTGCGTGTGTGGCCAGTTCAGCCCACCAGGGGGCGGGGCTTGCTGGCATGTGGTGCTGGGGATTGAACCTCCGTCCCTGTGCTTTTGCTTAGCTTAGCTTGTTCTAAGTAGGTGCTTTAGACCTCTGAGCCATCTCACCAGCCCCAGGAAATCTGTTGTTAACTGCTTAATCCATAAGAAGTCCCTACAAACTTAATTATAATGTGAATTTTTCTCAAGTTGTTTATGTGGTATTTTAAGTGTTATTGCTATTGAAAAGATCACATTATTGCAGGCATTTATAAAGTAGTCCCCCAACATGACTTAAAACTACACAATGGTAAGCTAGGCTTAGTGGCACACACACCTGTAATCCCAGCACTCAGGAGGCTAAGGCAGGAGGATCATAGCAAGTTCAAATTCAGCTTAAGCTATAAAGTGAGCTCACAGCCAGTCTGAATTGCATAGAGACACCCTGTCTCAAAAAAAAAAAATACAACACAGTGGGGACTTCCTTTCAAGCATATTAGTTTGTTAGAAAACTAGTTCCAGATGAATAGCATTTTTGTATGCATTTAATATCTACAGAGTAAATACTTTTTGAAAAAGAATTTTGTACTGTTTGGAAATACTTCCTTGTTTTCTAGTCACTTATTTTATTGGTGTTTTTGGAGGGTTGTTGTATAGCAGTACTGGGCATTGAGCCCAGAGCCTCTACACCAAGGAGCTACATCCTCTGCCTTTTTAATTTTTGTCTAGAGCCATAGTTTTATTAAGTCACCAAGCTGCCCAGACTGAGTTCAAATTTCCATTTTCCTGTCTGAGCCTCCCAGAATGCTAGGATTATATGAGTGTCCACCACACTTTGCCTAATTTTTTTTTGTAATAGGTACAGTTTTTATTTTCACCAAGGTCTTAGTTTGCACTTTTTATAAGTTACACAAATTGAGTTTTTAAAATAATATTTGTATGTTTACTGGAATTATTTTTAATGTCACCTGTACTTTTCACTAGTCTTAGTAGTGAATCTTTAATTAAAACATAATTTTTAATTAGAATTGAATATTAGTGATATTAATGAAAAACTTGGTGATTAAAGACATCTATAGAATATTTTGCTATATTAAAATACATTGAATACATTCAGAGAGAAGTACTTAATATTCTTAACAGTACAGTTCTAAAATGAGCCAGTTACTAAGTTGTTTGCTCAGAATATATCTTAATTCTTCCAGAAGTACTTAATTGTAAAAGTGAGTGAAAAGTGAGTCAAGTTGAATGTCAGATGACTGAGTATCAGATGTTATCATTCGTTCACATTGCTTTCTTCCTTAATGTATGTACTGAAAACGTTAATGGGGAAAAGATGTACTTTTCCAATAACCTTGTGGAGTATTTAAACATATTTTTGAATCTAAAATGGTGAAAATGTCACTGTTTAAGGAAAACAGTTTTACTGTCTTGAATAATAAGGAAAGTCAGGATAAAACAGAAGAGCTTTGGAAATAAAAACCTTTTCAATTATTTAGAATTAATTTCATTAAAAGAAATGTAAGTCTTGAACTTGACAGGAAAGAACTGAGTTCTGGTATATTTTCAAGAAAGTGTTAAAAGGTTTGATGAATGATTAGATACGAGGGGCCGAGGAGATGGCTCAGTGGAATAAGTGCTTCCCTGGCAGGCGAAAGGACCTGAGTTCAATCCCAGGTTCTGCAAAAAAAAAAAAAAGCATAGCCAGGAAGAGGGTAGAACAGGGATTTCCACCTATTCTTACATGGTTAATATAAGTATTATTCTGAGGCCTGAATGAAAAGTTTCTTTAATTTACTGATTAGAGCCCAAAAAAGTATTGACGTTTTTAAGACTGTCATATATTAATTTAGGGCTCACTTTTAGTTTCGTATTTCTTAATATCAGGTTATAATATATGAATGCTAGTCATTTGAATGATTATTAATTATAAATATTTTGTAGATTACATTATAGTACAATGTAAAACTCAATTATTGTGCCAGACATGTTGGCACAAGCCTGTAAAGCCAGCACTCGGAAGGCTGAGCCAAGAGGATTACCCAAATTCAAGCCCACCCTGGGCCACATAGTAAAACCTCATGTGTATGCTTAAATTCAAAATTTTAGCCACATCATATTTTACTGTGTGTCCAAAAAAATGTTCATTTTGAATTTTGCATAGTGATTTTAGTATTTAAATGCATATATGTGTGTCTTTTAATCTAAATTCAAACCTTAGTTTCTTATATAGAAGTTAACCTTTTTCTAAAAATGTAACTTTTAATAGGTATGTAAGAAAACATTCTAAGAGAGCACTTACCTAACATTTAGTTAATTTTTCTACAACTTAACCTGTGGAGCGTCACACTAGGTTCCACAAGCATCTCTTACTTTTTTTTTTTTTTTTGCGGAACTGGGGATTGAACTCAGGCCCCTTACACTTGCCAGGGAAGCGCTTATTCCACTGAGCTATCTCCCTAGTCCCCATCCCTTACTTTTTACTATAAATTTTTATTTAGTGTAATAGTAGCCAGCTGTGTGTCTCAGTAGCTGCACCTCAGGATACAGGAAACAATCTTTGTGTTTACCCACTTGGTGTGATGAAACGCAAGGGTATGCAAAAGTGTCAAACCAGGATTTACACCCTGCTGAACAAGTTTTGCTTATGTGTACCTGAGCATCACAGAGGGTATGAACATACACAGCACTCTAGGATTTGCTTTTTAAAAGATTTTCTCTGGATTTTGCTGGTAGAAGTAGCCCAGTTCAGAACAGTGGTACTTAAAAAAAGAAGATTTGCAAATTGGAAGAAGGTCAAAGTGAATCATTAGGTTACTCACACAGGGATGATGATGTTGATCCATTATGGTAAAAAAAAAAAAAAAAAAAACAAAAACACAGCCAATGCCCCAGAAACCTGAACATACTGTAAACAGGCGGATCACTACAAGTCTGATCTAGCAGTGAGAGCCTGAACACCCTGTAGACCTAAAATACAAAAAAAAAAAAAAAATACATTTTCATAACAGAAGAGTGATGTGGGTGGAGGAGGAGGATGACTTTGACATTGTTGATGAGAGCCAGAGTTCCTATAACAATGAAATGGAACAAGAATTGACTGATACAGACACAGGGAATACAGATCTCTTTGATTGAGATGGCAAGAAAACAGCAATGTGAGTACATATTTGACTAGTTGAAATGTTTTGCAAAATGGTCAGAACTAGGTACAAAAATACAGTGAGGGTTGTGGTAAGCAGTGAAATGTATTAGACAGAATCCCAGCACTCCAGTGTTGCAAATTGGAAGGGATGAAATGTTAATGGGTGCTGTGAAATACACGAAGGCTGAAATACAAGTAAAATGTTCTGTATGCACAGTGGCCATATTGAACATATGTATTTATTATGACATCTCAAGCTGAAATAAAAAGCATTTATAGGTCTACGGTACATAGCAAGGATTTCTCACGGGAACTGCAAAAATGTAAAAGATTTATGGAAAAGTGATGGGTCAAAATATGATATAAAAATGTATGCCTTTGTAGATTCAAGGGCTTATGCTTTTAAATTACAATTTTAAGGAGCCGGGGAGATAGCTCAGTAAAATAAGCACTTGCCTGGCAAATGTAAGGGCCTGAGTTCAATCTCCGGTTCCACCAAAAAAACCCAAAACAAAACAAAAAAAATTTTTTTAAATAAATAAATTACAAATTTTTCTGGAACTCAGCCTTTAGGTCCTTATAGTATTAAACGGAATGGTGTTGTAAACAGACTTGTCATCTCCCAAATCAATCAGAGTGTATTTGATGATTGACTTACCAGTTTCCAGTTAATGTTAAATTTGCTAACATAGCACAATTTCACCAGTACAGCAGTTGTAGCTACAAACAGTGCAGAAATTCAAATTGAAATGTTGCCATTTCAAAATGGAAAAATACGTATTACAGTCTTTTGATTTCAGAAAGATTTACATTGGCCTCATATATGAAAAAAAACCCAAAAAACTGTTACTACTTGATGTCAACCCCATGATGGAAATATTGGAAGGGAAATTTTGATAAAACACTGCGAGCCGGCCAAATAGCTCAGTGGATTATAAAGTGCCTGCTGGGCCAGGGATTTGATTCCCCAGGCCGGCCCCGCCCCAGGGGCATACTGAGATAGCTATTGAGACTGGGCATGGTGGTGTGCGCCTATAATCCCAGCACTTGGGAGGCTGTAAACAGGAGAATCCACTACAAGTCAGATCTAGTAGTGAGACCCTGAACACCCCTGTAGATGCTTTCCCCCCCCAAAAAAAAAACCTGAAACACTGAGATGGACCTTTCTGCAACAAAACCAAACTAGATGTTGATGTTACACAGCGACTATGATACCACTTGAAACACAAAGCATTGGCCAGTGATTGTGTTTTACTCAGTCCTAAATAATTTGTGGCATAGTTTGATAGTTTATTTAAAAAAAAAAAAAAAGATTCTTCTTTTTTTTGTATTTTAGGGAAGGGTCTATAGGGTGTTCAGGGTCTCACTACTAGATCCTATTCATAGTGATCTGCCTTTTTACAGCCTCCCAGGGGCTGGGATTACAGTCACATGCCACCACGTCCAGTCTCAATTGCTGTGTCAGTGTGCCCTGGGAGTGGGGCCTTCACAGCAAACCTGGGGATTGAACCTCCAGCCCCTGCATTTGCTTGCAGGCGCTTTAATTCACTGAGCTTTTTGCTTAGCCCTTTGTTTTGGTTTTTTTGAGACAGATTCTTACCATGTAGTTCAGACCAGTCTTGAGCTCACTGTGTAGCCCAGGCTAGCCTCAAATTCACAGCAATCTTTCTGCCTTAGTCTCCAAAGTGCTGGGATTACAGGCCTATACCACCAAAGTTGGCTGCAGAGATTATTTCTGTGGTATACTTTTGTTTGTGTTTACATTGTGGCTCATGTAGGTTTTTATTTCTGGTATTATCACTTCAGTTTTGTAAGCAAATTCACAGCTGTCGTGAAAATGTTTAGTCTGTACACGATATATATTTAGAATTTAATACTTTATTGATATTTTATGCTCCTGTTAACCGCACATTGCATAATATGAACTTCCTAAGAATACAGCAAGACCAGTGAAGTGTGAAGTATGTCCTATAAAAAGGCCAAGAAAGGAAAACACATGTGCTATCAGTGTAAGCAGTGTGTGTTTATACAGCATGATGTTGTGTGATGACAACCATTGGTGTGATAATTTAAGTAATGATTTTTTATTGTAGAGTGCTGTTATTATAGTTCACTTAGGAATTTACTTCTGTTCTTTTTTAAACTTTGTATACCAAAAGCAGTTGCTTTTTTTTAATAAACAATAAATATTAAAAATATAATACTTTTGTGATATTTTTCCCTTCAGCATTGTTTAATAAAACTCAAAATTTAAATTAATAATATGTCAATAGAAATATTCTAAAGAATAAATGTGGATTTGACATGCCCATGGTTTTGTACCCTTTATGACAAAAAAAATGTACTATGCACCAATTAAGCTGCTGAATTGGGTGCTATTGGTATTATTTATAGATTTATCATTAAGTTTCATTTCTTAATGTTTATAGGTCTTTTCCAGGTTAAAAAAAACAAAAGTACCATTAAATCTTATCCTATTTCAGGTATCAGTTAACATGTTTAATCCATTCACAGCCAGCTCAATGGGAAGGTTAAACATAAAGGTCATTAGTGATTGGAATAGCTGACTTTCTGGAAACAATACAAAATACATTATTGGAGTGTCTACATAACAATTTCTACAAGGAGTGGTTAGCCTTCCCCTTAAATATTATATTGGTAATGTATTTATTAAATAATTTATATATTTGTTTTGCGATACCAGGAATTGAACTCAGGACCTTGCACTTGCCAGGCAAGCACTTATTCTATTGAGCCATCTCCCTGCCCCTTATATTGGTAATGTAAACCAGAGCCTACTAACCTGTTTTAATATTGTCATTGTTGTTTTAGTGTTTGGGGAATTTTTTTTTTTTTTTTTCTCTTTTTGAGTCAGGAGTCTCACTAGGTAGTTCAGGTTGACCTAGAATTCATTATGTAGCCCAGGCTGACATAAAACTCATGGCACTCCTCCTCCCACAGACTCACAAGTGCTGAGATTGCAGTTGTTTTAGGAAATTGTTCGGTGTCTTTTTGTTGTTGTTACCGACCTTCTATTTTGTCAAGCTACTATGAGCAGTACATTACTAAAGCTTCAAAGGGTAACAAAATACTGTATAATTCTGTGATATCAACTGAGTGTACATTAGCTATAATCACAGGACATGTCATTGCTGTTCTGTTTCTAATTCACTTGATTTTTATTTATACTTGATATTTCTTTTCTAATTTGATGGTGTAGAAATCTTTATTTCTTAACAGGATACATTAATTGTTTGGTCAGAAGCTGAGAACTATGATTTGGCTCTAAGTTTTCAAGAGAAAGCTGGCTGTGATGAAATCTGGGAAAAAATCTGTCAGGTAAGGCCCTTTTTGAAATATTTCACTTACGTTGGCCTACAGTCTTGAATTTTTTCTTTTTTTACTTTTAAGGTTTGTATTAGAATATGAAAAAATAATATCTTAGTGTGAGATTTTGATAACCTAGATGAGATTTTTTTCTGTTTCTGTGCTGAGATTCTAATCCAGGGCCTAGCAATTGAGCTACACCTGCCACTACCACCACCATCTATATCCTCATCCTGGATTTTTTTTTTTTTCTGCAGCAAATTCTTTCATTTAGAATTTCAAGAAGAAAAAGAAGAATCTTTGTCATAATTTTTTTTACCACTTTAGATTTTCATTGCATGCATTTATGACTGATACCCTATAGATTATCAAGATCTTTAAACAGAACAATGTTTAAATAATCCCAACTCTTGGGAGGCTGAGCCAGGAGAATTGCTATAAATTCTATGCTACCCTGGGCTGCATAGTGAGCTCAAGACCAGCCTGAGCTACACAGCAAGACCCTGTCTCAGAAAAACTCAAACCTCATTCCCCTAAAAACAGAAAAAGAATATATTAATTATTAGTTCAAAAATTGTGGCAAATGTCTTACATGTAGATGGGCAATAGGGTTTGTTTGGGAAGTGGGTATACAGGAACTCTGTTACTTTTACATTTTGTTGTAGATGAAAAAATGTTCTAGCTGGATGACACTCTCCTAAATCCCAGCACTCAGGATGCTGAGTCAGGAGGATTGTTAAAAGAGTTGAAGGCCAGCCTGAGACCATCTGAAAAAATGAAATGTTTTCATTTAAATTTTGAGTTGCATTATATGAATGCTTAAGAGAACAAATGACGGGGGCTGGAGAGATGGCTCAGTGGTCTAAAGCACCTACTTAGAACAAGCTTGGCAAAGCATCGGGGACCACGGTTCAATCCCCCAGCACCACATGCCAGCCAGCCCTGCCCTCTGGTGGGCTGAGCTGGCCACACACACACACACCACTCTCTCTCTCTCTCTCTCTCTCTCTCTCTCTCTCTCTCAAAATAAAATAAAAATTTAAAAAATATATATATATTTAAAAAGAGAACAAATGTCACAAAAGTAAAGTATTGCTTTTTTTTTGTATTTTAGGGAAGGGTCTACAGGGTGTTCAGGGTCTCACTACTAGATCGGTCTTGTAGTAATCTGCCTGTTTACAACCTCCCAAGAACTGGGATTACAGGCACGTGTCATGCATTTTTAATATTTATTTAAAAAAACATAAAGGGACCGGGGAGATGGCAAGCATCAAAATTTTCAACGTTGACTGCTTTTGGTGTACAAAGTCAAAAAAAGAAGAACAAATAAATTCCTAACTGAACTATAGTAACAATAGCACTCTACCAGAAAATAAAAAGTTTGTTTAAAACTTTTGGACACCTGAAAGTTACCACATATCTTCTTCTTATTATTATTGTTATTATTATTATTTTGTTTGGTATAGGCTCTCACTACACAGCTCCAACGTATAGTGATCCTCCTGTTTTCAGCACCCCCAGCTCTGGGATTACAGGTGTGTGCCACCAAGTCTAGTCTCAGTGGCCAGCTCAGTGTGGAGCCAGCTCAGCATGCGATGCCAGAGATCAGACCCTGCCTAAGCAGGTGCTTAGTCAACTAAACTGTCTCACCAGCCTTGTAGTAATTCTTAGTTCTAAAGTTTCTCAAATAATTTTCTAGATCTAACTACAATCATTTGTTTTTTCTTTATCCTCCCAATAACAGTATCATACACTGTAATAAAAGTCATTGAAGAAAATATACTGTGAACCTTTCTATTCTTTACCAATATTGTTTGACTTTTGGCCCTGAGTCAATAAACTTAACTAGAAGTAGGTGGTTTCTTTCATTGCTACTGTGCATCACATGTTAATGGAGCACTATGCATGTACATTACTACATAGCAGAATTCCACCTGATAATTAAAAACAGATTAGCTTTTTCATAACTTACGCAAAATATACATAGAATCATTGAAATGTTTTACTGTTTTGCTTTTGTGTTTTTCCTCTTTTTAAAACTGGATTATGGGGCCAGGGAGATAGCTCAGTAGAATAAGCACTTGCCTGCCAAGCACAAGGACCTGAGTTCAGTCCCTGGTTCCACAAAAAAAAATTATATCAGGTTTCTTTTGAAACTGTACTTTCGATTTGATTTGAAACTGTCTCATTGCTATATGTTTATCAATAAAACTTTGAAAAGAAAAAAAAAACTGGATTATGGTGATGTGGAGCCTGATTTTTACCCTTTTTTCTTCCCATGCACTCTTCAGGAATAGAGTTGATTTTTTTGGGGTGCAGAGTTTTCTATGACATGGAGATTTAAACATCACTTGAATTATAGACTAACAAGATATATGTATTCAACTAATATTTGCTGTTCTATTCTTGATTCACAATTAGGTTGGTTATGTGTTCATCCATGAGAGGTGGAAAAATGGTCCATCTAAATAATAAAAACATACTGCAGAGTTTGAACTATTAAAATACACTGAGGCGTATTAAACTTAAAATTATTAATTTATACAACATTAATCATTAATTTATACAAAAAAGAAAAAACAATTTACCAATTCACGCCATTTAATTTAAAAGGGAAATGATCTGTAGTCAAGTTATTTAAGGTTCAGATAACTGATTCTAAACTTTGTGTATCCCCACCCAACTTCCACTTCACTTTTAACAATGACTATATTACTAATATGTTCCATGCAGGGTATTTTTACTTAAATTCAATAGTCAGTGATTTGATTTCCAGAATGTTAAATTCTTTTGTATTGTAAGATTACCACCTCTGCTTGGGTGTTTTTAGGTTCAAGGTAAAGATCCATCAGTAGAAGTCACACAGGACCTCATTGATGAATCAGAAGAAGAACGATTTGAAGAAATGCCTGAAACCAGTCACTTGATTGACCTGCCCACGTGTGAACTCAATAAACTTGAAGAGATTGCTGATTTAGTTACCTCAGTTCTCTCCTCACCTATTCGAAGGGAAAAGCTGGCTCTAGCCTTGGAAAATGAAGGCTATATTAAGAAACTACTGCAGCTTTTCCAAGCTTGTGAGAATTTAGAAAACACTGAAGGCTTACACCATTTGTATGAAATTATTAGAGGAATCTTATTCCTAAATAAAGCAACTCTCTTTGAGGTGATGTTTTCTGATGAGTGTATCATGGATGTCGTGGGATGCCTTGAATATGATCCTGCTTTGGCCCAGCCAAAAAGACACAGAGAATTCTTAACCAAAACTGCAAAATTTAAGGAAGTTATACCAATAACAGACTCTGAACTAAGGCAAAAAATACACCAGACTTACAGGGTACAGTATATTCAGGATATCATTTTGCCTACGCCATCTGTTTTTGAAGAGAATTTTCTTTCTACTCTTACATCTTTTATTTTCTTCAACAAAGTTGAGATAGTCAGCATGTTGCAGGTAAGTACTATTCTTTACAGTTTTGTTTTCACATACAATATTGAATTACCTAATAGTTCAAGCTATCTATTTGTTTAAAAAAAGTCTTTTATTTACTTTAAATGATCTGTCAAACACAGAAAACATACCTTGTGGTTTAATGAAAAAGAATAATTTTTAACATAGTCTTGCTATTTTTAAGTATTCTGTGATAGAACTGTTATTTTAAATTTTTGTATTTTTAAAATTGCAATAGGAAATATATAAAATTCACAGTTTTAACCACATGTAAATATACATCTCATTGGCATTAAATGCATTCAGTGTTACGCAACAATCACCACCTTCATTTTCAAAATTTTTCATCATCCCAAACAAAAACCAGTGAATAAACAACTCCCTTTCCCATTTCCTTCATCTCCTGGTATCCATTGTTCTTTGTGTCTCTGTGGTTGTGGTTTTGTTTTTTCTGGTTTTTAGTTTTTGAGGATGGTTTTGTGTTCTTTTCAGTTCCAGGGATTGAACCAGTATTTGGCACATGCTAGGCACTTACTTTATTTATTTAAAAAAAATGTTTTTTATGTGTGTGGCATACGGTCTCACTATGCAGCTCAGACTCGTAGTGATCCTCCAGTTTTCAGCTTCCCCAGGGCTGGGATTATAAGCATGCTCCACCACGCCCAGTCAGTAGCAGGCTCAGCACACCCTGGGGCAGGACTAGTGCGGCATGTTGTGCCAAGGATTGAACCCTGGTCCCTGTGCTTTCCTGAGCAAGCACTTAGTCTGCTGAGCTGTCTCACTTGCTTTATCACTAAGGTACAACCACAGTGCTATGTGGCTATTAAGAATGTCTTTTGTTACAGCCAGGTGTGGTAGTACATATTTGTCAATCCCAGCATACACTGAGAGGCTAAGGTAAGAGGATTGCAAGCCTAAGAATTTAGTGAAACTATCTCAAAATAGATAATAGGCAGGCGGGAAGGCTGGCTGATTAGAATTGTAGCTCACTGCCAAGGCCCTACGTTCTACGAAGTAGGAGTAAGAGGTGAGCTTTTATTCATTTTGAGAGATAGTTATTGGCTTGTTTATGAGTATGTGTGCTTAGAACTTCCCAGATATTCAGACATATAACTAGGATTGAGAAACACTCAGTAATTTTTAGATAATGGTAATTGGTTAGATTATTGGCTATGTATAGTTGATTTTATTCTATTTGAGTTCTAAAATGCAAGTTTCATCAGGCATGGTGGCACAAATATGTAATCCCAGCATTTTGGAGGCTCAGGAGGCAAATTCAAGGCCAGCCCAGGCTACTCAGCAAGACCTTGTTTCAAAACATAAAATACAAATTTTATATCATGTCTTTTGATGTTAGTCCTTCACATCTTAGTAGTATAGTAAGCATGCTTCTGGAGATTTTACATGACTTACAATATTAGACTATACTCAGTGTCTTATGAAACTACTGCCTTTATTATCATTACTGAGTTCATTGAGCAGCTGCTGTGTATGTACTTAGGATAGTGGTTCACTAAGTATGGTCTACGGATCCCTAAAAGTCACCAAAACCCATTCAGAGTAGTCACTTAGATCTTCCCTTTTCCACCTTTGTATTGTAAGGCTGTATTTTACACACACACACACACACACAGGAGCCAAAACAAGTAGTAACAAGATTGAATGAATAAATTGTCTCTGTTAATCCAGTAAAAAGAGAAGCAGAAATGTAAAAGAGGTCCATTCCAGGGCTAGGGAGATAAACTCGGCTGTCTAAACGCCTGCCTGGCAAGTGCAGGGAACAGAATTCCATCCCTAGTACTGCATGCTGTGCCAGGCCTGGAACCCCAGGTATGCCATGCCAGTCATGGAAACCAGGTGTGGTGGTGCACACCTGTAATCCCAGTGCCAGGGAGGCTGAGACAGGAGGATTATTATGAGTCCAAGGTGTGTAGTGAGACCCGGTACCAAGTAAATATTTCATTTTTTTAAAGAGGAAAATTCCCAAATTTTGATGCTGTTTTGTTTCTGATTTAAAAATTTATGTAAACATAATCACTTAGGAATTTAGAAACTTTTTCAAATGCTTTTGTTATAATTTTAATCATAAATACTAAGTATAATACATACACTGAAAATTCTTTGTGGTCCTTAGTAAGCTTTATAGTTACTAAAGAGATCCTGAAAATAAATAATTGAAAAATCTCTTAGTACTTAACTATTAGATTCTGTTTTATGATATTTCTAACCAATATTAACCTGTTACTGTTTTTTATTTGGAGGATGGTTAAACATACATAATAGATTTTTCTTAAATGGGACCCGTTTTTATTTTTCGTTTTTTTAAATTTAAATCATGCAGTACAGTTTGTTTTCCTTGTTGACAGAGTCTCAGGAGATTGCAAATAGTTACACTCCATTGTTTAAGTGAAGTGCCTAGTGTCAGAATCTGAAATCTACTTTTCAGATGACTACTTTTGATTTAGAGGGTTTCTATAAATATTTGTAGTACTTTGAAGTCATATTATATTACACTGTATAATATACTTGTTTGTGAAGGCTGTAATAACATAAGTTGAGTGAAGATTTTCAAAGAAAATTTGGGGCTGGCGTTATAGCTGAGTCATAGAGGCTTCACTTATGGGAAGTGCTGAGTTCAGTACCCAGTGGCAGTTGTACTCATTTCTAGTTCATGAAGATACATTTTTTGGAGTAAATACTACAAACTATTATCTACTTATTTTTTATCTATGATTTACTACTTAATGATCTCATATATGTTAATAGTGATGCTCAATTCTGTCAAAAATGCATGAGAAAAGTAGGATTGTGGCCTTGAAATGCTCAAGTTCTGAAGCTCAACTCAGGTTTCCTTGTAGAAGTACTTGGCTAGATACAAAGTTTTTGCCTCATATCCTTTTGGCTGTCTGGTATGTAATATCTTTCACCCCTCAAATGACTGTCAGTCTGCCGTTGCATGAGTTAAGGCAAGTAAAACAGAAAAAAGTTTCTGCCCTTACTAGAACACTTAGGGGACAGTGCTCTCAGTTGTTGACATTTTAACACATAGCATGCACTGTATTTCTACCGTGCTGTGTAAAAGTTGAGCTTAAAGCAAACACAAAAGAATTTGTACTTGTTCGGTTTTTTTAAAACCTATTTTGTAGATAATAAAAATTTCTAATTTTTTGTTACTAATTAAATGTGTAAAATCCTCAAATGTTTTTTAAAATGTTTGTCTTTTTAGCCCTTTCTAGCTTGTCTATTTTGCTATAGTTGATTCTTAAATTTGAACTTGGGAAACTATGCTAAAGTTTTATTTGCCAAGAGTGACCTTTTTAAAAAGACACAGGTTCTAAATGCTAATTCTGTCACTAGCCTCAGACAAGTTCACACTTTGTACCTTAATTAACTGCAGTTTAAAATTGGACTAGGAGGGGCCGGGGAGATGACTCAGTAGAATAAATGCTTCCCTGGCAAGCGCAAGGGCCTGAGTTCAATCCCTGGTTCCACAAAAAAAAAAAAAAAAAAATAAATGGATTAAGCAATGTCTTGAGTAAAATCATAAAGCCTGGTCTAATTTTAAATTTCTCTATTAAAGTTCGTTTTGAACACTGTGAATGTTTTCACTTTTGTTTTGCTTGTTTACATTAAATTTGAAAGAAAAGTGTTTTAGATTTTATAACAAGCAACTTCTTTTCATACTTTGTTGTGATCCAAAAAAATAGCCGCACACAATTAAACTTACATACTTATGTTTTGTTCAAACAAAAACTCAAGCAGAAAAAAAAACTCAAAAGTAATCTAAAAAGATTAGCTTTAATTACTTAAGGAAATAAGGATTTTGGAAAAAGATGTTCTAACTATATGATAGTTTATAAAAGGTGTCAGTCATTTTTTCCCTGCAGTATCCATTGAAACACATTAATTTTGTAGCTTAAAGACTATTGCCAAGAACAATGCTACAAATAAATTTCTGCAATCAGAATGCATTCTCCTAATGAACTATGTAATGCTTGAGAATTCCTGTAAGTGTAATGTTTTATGTAGTTCTAGTTATCAACTCTCTGAGCCATGTAAGAAGAATTTAAATGGGAAATTACATTTATCAAGGAGCTGGAACTTTTATTCTATGAAAATATTCTGAAAAAAGTTAAAAATCTTCAGACAGGAAAGGATGAAGATTTAATCTGGGAGAGATATAGGAAGATAGAAAATTATTAAAGATGTGAGTAGAAGTAAATATGTACTTTATCAAAATAATAAAAAGAGTCAATAAATGACAAAAAGCATTCTGAGTCAACTAATAAAAACAAGTTTGAGTAGCACCCACTGATGTTTGATGAGAGCACTGTGCTTGTACAAAGAATTCATCATTCATGCATTTCTTCATATATGCTGCACCATACTTCATAAAAGACTTAAGGAATCATCATCATTTAATGGATAATCTACAGTAGGAAAAAGGTATTTGAAATATGTCCTTTATATATTATGGTTAGATTTTGCTGTCAGCTGTACAGATCTTACTGCTATGAACATTTCTAAAACCTGCCACTTTAAGTAAAATTAATAGAAATTGCACTTCATAAAAGTCAAGTTTGAAAATGTAACTAAAGTTTAAAAGCGCTGAGAAATTCAGAAATTTTCTTTTAGTAGATTTGGATGTAGATCTTCTAAAATGAATTTTGATATTTATGTCAGTTTTTTCTTTGTAATTTCATAGAATGTTTATTGTAGAAATTTGGGGAATAAAGCTAAACAAAAAAGAATCATCATCTGTCACCAAAAGATAGTCACAACTCTCATTTAAATGTGTATCCCTCCTTTACTTTCACATGTAATTTTGTATTTTAAAATGCATAGTTTAGGCTAGCCTGGCTTGGCTCACTCTGCAGAGCCAGTTTTTCCCTCACTCTTCACTTTTACTTTTTCAAATAAACTTTGTCAATGTTAAAAAAAATAAATAAATAAAGCTCCATAGTGTCTTGTGTTTCATTTGTGTTTTTAAACAATGACTAGAAAGTTAGACCTGTACCCATCTTTTAGTACTTTGGAGTCTTGAGAATGAAGTTTTATAGTATTTTGTCACTTAACTATATTCCTGGAGACTGCAACATGAGAATGCTGTAGTTGGCCACAGATTATTATATTTTATGAGATTTTGTGTTTTGAGTGGCATTTTAATTTTATTTGCTGCCCGAATTTAGCCTTCTTTACTCTTGTTTCTGCGACATGCTTTTCTAATCATGTGTGAAACGGTAGTGAGATCCTCAAACCTGTTTGAATTGTGTTTAAAGAGTTAACAGACCCTTAAAGAGAGCTAGAGGAGACAGCAGAATTAAATTAGTTTGGCACAGTGCCTCTAGAATATTTGGGTTTTTGAGAGAGTTCATTAATGGTGCTATTTCTAGTTAAATTAGATATTATACTCTGAAATTATAGCTTTTACAATGAAATATTTAATTTCATCTATTTTCACAGTACTTTGTGTAAATCATAAATTAATATAAAATTTTTAATATTTCATAGTAAATTCTTTTCCTGCAGGAAGATGAGAAGTTTTTGTCTGAAGTTTTTGCACAGTTAACAGATGAGGCTACAGATGATGATAAACGGCGTGAATTGGTAAATTATTTTTAAAATTCTGATTCTTAAAGAGGAATTATTCATTTGGCTTGCATAACATTTAATCTTGAATTTGTTACATTGTTTAGTATGTGATAAAAAATATATTTAAGTTGAACTCTAAACTGTCCATTAAAAATTTCTAAAAATTTGTTATATGTTTTAGAAAACTGTTAACAGTATACTTGTGATATGTTTTCCCCCTGAATGAGAAAAGTTGAATGGCTTATAAATCCATATACCTTATAAGTGGATTTATATCAAGACAAACTGCAAAGACATTCTTGTAGTTACTGATCCTTACACGCTAGAGATGCTTTTTTTCCTAAACAAGAGTTGTAAAGAAAATTCTTTTTTGCAAAATGAATGATACATAATTTGATTCTTTGGAAATATTTTTCATATTTTTTATAAGGATTTTTTTTTAACTATAAACTTGGCAGGGAAAGACTAGTGATTGCTTTTTGGTTGATGCTTGCCATTTTTTTAGACATAATCAGATTTGGGTATTCTACAAAATAATAAAAGATGATTGACTTCAGAATTTTTTAGTTATCTTCAGTTATTAATATTACACACTTGTTTTCTCACTTATAAAATTAGTATTTTAAGCTATAATCTCTGATGTCACTTCTGATTTCTAAAATTGTGTCGTGTTTTAGAGGGCTGTGTTGGAACCCAGCCAGCTTAGTGTAAGACAGTTTCTGTAAACGTGCTTTTTACAGCTTTTTTGCGCTATAATGTACTTAAGAGAGATTCAGTGTTTGAGAAGTAATACAGAGTTAACTGTTAACGGAGTGCTAGTTTTTAATACATTTTTAAATGTATATTTTACAGAGTCAGGATTTGTGAAAATAACTAGATCCTTCAGAATAGCAAATTCCACACTAGTAGCTAAAGTAATTTACCCTAATTTTTTGTTCTTATGTCTTGCAACTTCTCATTATATGTTTGTTTTTAACATTACAGGTTAATTTTTTCAAGGAATTTTGTGCATTTTCTCAGACATTGCAACCTCAAAACAGGGATGCATTTTTCAAAACTTTAGCAAAATTGGGAATTCTTCCTGCACTTGAAATTGTAATGGTAATTATATGGTTTCTTTTCATATTTTTGAAATTCTGATTTTATAAGAGATGTTTCTAGTATGGATATGAAACAACTTATTATCGTAAAGTGTATTGCATTCTCATATATGCACACACTCATAAATATATACCTATGTGTATAAATATGCACACATACATATACTCTCTTTTCCCAAATATAAAACCTAGAGATCAAAAAATGCCAGGCCCTAGAAACTACTATCCTCTTGTTCAGTGGGTACTCTGTAAAGAAAGAGTAGCCATTGTGTCTACTCATTATGGCTGGTATTTTTGATTTCTGTTTTTTAAGGCTGATTATTTACCAGCTAAATATTATTTCAGGGGAAATATGGGACATGGATAACGCATACTGAATTCTGTAGTTTATTCTTCACCTGTTGTATTAACACAAGAATAGTTTCAGTTTTCATATATTTAATTTGGTGTGTCAGTATATAATCATTTCCATGTAACATGTCTTCACGTAAATAAAAATCTCATGTTTCTTCTGATTTTTTTTTTAATTTAAGTTTACTGCTGCAGTTTAGATTTTTTTTTCCTTTTCCCTCTCTTCCTTTTCCCCTTCTTCCACCCTAATTCTTTCCTTTTGAACTGTTTCTTCCCATTTCATAATACCTGTTATACATTTTAATCCTTACTCTTTTCAGTTTCTCACACCAGGGAGACAATGTGATGTTTACTCTTACCTGATTTATTTCACTTAAGAGTATAGTCTCAAGTTGTATCCATTAACCTTTAATGACAGTCTCAAGTTTGTCCTTCTTTATGGCATAGTAGTACTCCACTATAAAAAATCTTTATTCATTCCTCCGTTGATAGGCATTTGGGTTTCTAAGATTTAGCTATTACAAATGTGGGTGCATGTATATTGTTGTAATATGATGTTTTAATTCTTCTGGAAAAGAAGAGGAATGAGATCAGAAAATGGAAAGATAACCCTTGCTTATGGATAGGAAGGACCAACAGAGTAAAACTGGCCAGACTCCCAAAGTTGTTATATAGTTTTAATGCAATCCTAATCAATATGCTATTAGTGGACCACATAGAACTAAGGAACACATTCCTAAAATTCATTTGGAATTAGAAGAGACCTTGATAAAAGTAACATGGTGCTGCAGAAAGCACAGACAGGCCTGAGGATCAATGGAACTGAGTAAAAGCTGCAGAAACAACTCCAAACCCATACCATAAGCTTATCATTGACAAAAGTGCAAAACATTTTCACTAGAAGATAGTCTCTTTAATAAATGGTTCTAGAAAAATGGCTTTCCACATGCCAAAGACTAAAACTAAACCCATGTCTGTCAGTATGCACTGTACTAAAAATGGATCAATGATCTAAATGTTAAAACAGAAACAAATTTACCAAAAAAAAAGTAGGTAGAATCCTTGAACACATAAGCATAGGCAAGGATTCAATGAACAAAACCCTGATTGTATAGGAAATAATACAAAGAATCAATAACTAGGATCTTACCCTATTGAAAAGCTTATGCAGAGCAAGAGAAACCACCAACAGTGTAAAAAGTCAACATTAGAGTGAGAAAAAAGCCAGTTGTCCCTCAGACCAAAGACTTATATCTAGAGTATATAAAGAATAGAAAATATCAGACTACCCCCCTAAATTTAAAGACCCAATCCAAATTGGACATCTGAGATGAATATTATTGGCAGAAACTGAAAAAAGCAAACAAGTAATCATTAATATCTATTATAGAAGTCGTTATACTATCTGAAGTGGTTATTAGGTCCCTTGCTAGGATTTTCTTGACCACACTATGAGAATTGCAAGGATTGTTTTAATAATCATTAGCTTTAAACTAAGTTGTGGGCAAGGAGTAAAAAAATGTTTCCACAAACACCTTCTATTAGGCAAGTAATGGAATATAGATTTAGTTATTTGGCAAGTTGAGAAAAGACAGATCCTGCTAACCTTTGAAGCCTTAGTTAGAAGACAACATTCAGATTATATATTTAAATTCTTTTCCTGAATTTGGGGGGCGGGGTTCCGTCTCAGGTTCTTCTGTGTGCTAGTCGATCTCTTCCCTAGTGAGCTACGTCTTAGTTCTCATCTGGATTTTTTTTTAGCAACATCTTTAAAGCATTGCTTTACAATCATATTCTGATGGGGGCTGGGGAGGTATTACTGGAGATTTAACTGAGGGCTACAACACTGAGCTACACAGTGTGATAGCCCTCAGTTCACTGTGTGAATACACAGTGCTGTCCTAGGTCAAAAAAGCTTGTTCAGCAATATCATGCCCTGACTTATGATTGGACTCTGGCTTACTCTTAAAGAATTGACAGAAACAACACACCCTGTGGGACGTTTGCAATAGAAAACAAGGATGGCAGATTCTGTTGGTGGCACATGTTGGCCTTGAGCAAGGTCTTTGGCTCCTCTGGTCCAGTTTGTTCACCAGTAAAAGGAAGATACAGACTAAAAGACCAGTCAGATTCAAGTCTTTTCCAGAGCCTTGTGCTCAGTGAATTGGCAGGACATTCTGTATGTGTGTTGGATTGTAAGGTACATAGAACTTTCAGTCTTCTCAAGTAACTTTTTCATTTTAGAAATTTGAGATTGACTTTGATTGCAAATATACCATATGTAGTTCTTTTTGAAAATTGTGTATTTGTATATCTTTATGGGGTACTTTGATAATTAAATACTTGTATATAATACAATAATTAAATCAGGATAATAAGCATTTCAGATTCTTCAGTCATTGATCAGTTTTTGTCTGTTGGAAATTTAGCATCTATCACAATTTTTTTTAAGTCTTAATAGTCTTATTAGGACATGTTTGCAGTACATAACTCACCACATTCTCCATGGAGAGTTAGTTCATGTCCATCACACATCTTAATTCTTTTTCATCCCCATTCCTTTCTCTTTCCCTCTTCCTCCATCTTTTGGTCTCTGACCCCTTTTGCAAAAGATCTCTCTCTCTCTCTCTCTCTCTCTCTCTCTCTCTCTCACCTATAATCTGTATTTTACCTTGTTCTTTATGTTTTGAATTTTTCACGTAAGAGAAACCATGCAGTATTTAATTTATGTATTTATTTTGTGTGTGTGTGGCCAGCTCAGCCCACCAGGGGGCGGGGCTGGCTGGCATATGGTGCTGGGGGATTGAACCGCGGTCCCTGCAACTTTGCTTAGCTTGTTCTAAGTCAGTGCTTTAGACCGCTGAGCCATCTTACCAGCCCCACCATGCAGTATTTAAGCTCATGTGTCTAATTTATCTCATTTAACATGGCCTCACGGTGATTTTCCCACCAGTGACTTAAGTTTATCCATTATGGCAGAGTAGTACTCCATTATATCTGAATACTCTTATTTTCTTTATATGTTGATGGGCATATAGGCTGCTTCTAAGAAGTGAATTTTATTGCTGTAAACATGGATTGCATGTCTTTATTAGCTCTTTTGGGAAGATCCCTAAAAGACAAATAGCTGGACCCAATGGAATTTGTATTTTTAGTTTTTTGAAGAATCTCCAAATATGTATTTTTAATGGCTAAAAAATAGAAACTAATGAATCACCTGCCCCAAAATTGTAGTATCTATGAAAAGACAGAAACCAAAGAATGGAGAGATGTATTTTAATTGCAGTTCAATGTCTTAATTCAAATACCTGAGAAATAATGCATGGTTTGGGGAAAGATAAAAGGAATATAAGACTCACTTATTAACATTCTCTAATCTACCTTTCCTTTTATCAGGGCATGGATGATTTGCAAGTCAGATCAGCTGCTACAGATATATTTTCTTATCTAGTAGAATTTAGCCCCTCTATGGTCCGAGAATTTGTAATGCAAGAAGCCCAGCAAAGTGATGATGTAAGTAATAATGCTGTAGTTCCATGTGAACTGCCTTTGGATACTGTTCACAGACTCATGAGAGAAAGCTTAATCCTAATCTTAAATTTGGAACAAAATTAGTTGTGTCTTTGGTAAGATCAGAATACGTAGCAATTGATTTGTTTGTTGCACAGAAGAGCATTCAGGTCATTATTGGGATATATTTCAGTCTGATCAGATTTTTAAATACTAGGAGTTAGGGATTCAGCTCAGCAATAGAATGCTTGCCTAGCAAGCTGGAAGCCCTGGGTTCAGTTCTCAGCATCACATGTAAAAAAAAACCCTCACCTAAATACTGATTTTTTTCCCCCATAATTTTATTGAGAAACAAATAGCAATGAGACAGTTTCAAATCAAAATGGTAGGACAGTTTCAATAATCAACACATTGCAAACATTCTTCCTAGTGGTTAATTGCTGTACAAGATGCAGACATGATATCCTATTTACAAACACCATTAGAACAGATCCCTCTATTCATTATTGATTTTTTTTTTTGAAGGGCTAATGAAATGTAATTTTAATTTCCTTACAAAATCTAATGTAGCTAAGAATGTGCTTTTACTTGTTCATGTATTTTTTAAATGGGAATGAAAGTTTAATAGTGATAGTTTTATGTCTTGCCACTACAGAAATAAACTTAAGTACTCTACCTCATAATAAAATAACTTAGTAATGGATAAAGAAGACTGTGGCATTTTTACACAGTGGAATATTATTCAGCTATAAAATACGATAAATTTGAAGCTTTTGTCAGTAAGTGGATGCAACTAGAGATTATACTCTTTTAAATGAAATAAATCAGACCTACATGTGCAAACATCATATTTGTTTATTTAGTGTGAGAACCTAAAAGAGAAAATGGAATCTGAAGGGTATAATAGATACTGGGAAAGGACAATGAACTTACTCAAAAGGAAAGAGTTACTGAGTTGAGGAGGAGGACAGGAGAGGGAGTGGAGGAAAGAGATGTATCTGCATGTAAGCAGGATGGTTTGGACAACTTTACTGTGAATTTCTGCTCATCTGTGGAAGGGAGCAGACAATGCTTAATTTGTTTTGTCTCCTTTTTCAACTGTTTGTCCTTTTTCTGTTCTTAATTTCTTATATATTTCTTTCTCTTTTTCTTTGCCCAATTTTGCATGCATATATCTGGTAAATGAATAATAACTAGGTGGAAGACAACACTGTGATTACTACAAATACTATGAAATTTTTATTTTGTTAAGTGAAATTTGGTATCACGTATAATTTTTGTTTTAATACTATTTTGTACTCTTTAAAAAATAAGAAAAATTATAAAAGTAGTTTAATGTTAGGTAAAATTTTATTGAAGTATAATGAGGACCTTTTTTTTTTAATCTTTTATTTATTTGGTACAGGGTCTCACTACGCAGCCGCACAGTATGTGGCACTAGGATCAAACCCAGGTCTTTGTGCTTTCCAGGCAGGTGCTTAGACTGCTGGGCTGTCTCCCCAGCCCCAAGGACCTTTTTAAGGAAGTATTTTGATTCTGAATTTAAATTTGATGCTTATATCAATTATCATTAAACTATATTTTTATTTATTTTGAGTTTTAATGCTTTTTTTTTTTTTTTGGTGGTTTTGGTGCTGGACCACCATCTGATAAAGCCAAACCCAGACATTAGTGCATGCTAAGCAGTCATTCTACCATTGATCCACACCCTTAGTCTTCATATTCAACTTCTTAATATCTGCTTAAAGTTTTATATTTTAGTCATTTCCATTTTTTTAAATTTATTTCAGGGAAGCACTTATTCTACTGAGCCATCTCCCTGGCCCCTAAAATTTATTTCAGAATCAGCATGTCTATTACTATATTTGAATCAATAAAGAAATGATTTTCTGTTATGTACATTTTTACTTTTTTTAAACACAGGATGTTCAATCTGATCTTAAGAAATGCATATTTTATTCATTTCATAATTAGTGTTATTATTTCTGTGCTATCCTTTACAAAAGATAACTGAAATGATCATTCCCATTGCTCCATTCTTTGCAATCTGTATAAAGGTAACCATAAAATGACCATAAATTTTGCACAGACTATAACTGTAAACTGTTAATTTTTAAAATTCTTAACATTAAATCTTTGACTTTTGTTTTGATTAACAGTATTTTTCCTTTTTTTGTTGTTTTGGATTTTTTAGGGAAGGGTCTACAGGGTGTGCAGGGTCTCATTACTAGATTGGACTCAGTGATTAATTGATGTGTAAGACTTAGAAGCAGTTGATTTTTTTTTCCACTGTTTTTATGTTTCTTGTTTTTTTTTTTTTTTTTCTTTTTTAGAGATCTTACTATACTTCAGACTTCAAATATTAAGACAGAAGTAAATGTTAACTTTTGTTACCATTGCCATTGCTTCTATCTAGGCTTAAAGTGTCAATTTAGGAGGCAATAATTGCTATTTTATTGGTGAGCCACAGATTACATAAGTTTTTGTACTAATTACCTTTGAAACAGTTGTTAAAATTTACTATAGAACCTCACAGAATAAAGTAATGCAGTTGTTACTGAACCATTTGTTTTCACAAGTATTTTATCATTTAAAAATATATTAATTTTTAATATGATAGTAATATTGGTATTACTTTAAAAGTCATCTTTCTTTATTACTACTTTTTATTTTATTAGTACATTTTTCCTTCTATTCTTTTTTTCTTGTATTTTTTTTCCTTTCCTCTTCTCCCCTCCCTTTATCCTCTTTTCTTTTTAAAAGATTCATGATGAATTACTTACAATATAATTTATATGAAGTGTGCTTCAAAATATTTCTGGATAATAAGGATAAATTGGTTGGACTATAAAGTTCACAAGTATTGAAGTTGGTTGATGGGGTGAGATTTACAGTATTATTTTCTCTGATTTCTTAATGTAGCTGAGGTTTGCCATAAGATGAAGTTTAAAATGGATAACATAATCTCTTTTATTCTTCAGTGTTTGATGTTGAACAAAACACCTTTGAATCTTTCCTTCTTTTTCTAAGTCCCTAAGTTTTTCACTTTTTATTTGGATAGTGTCTCACTAAATTGCTCAGGTTGGGCTTAAATTTGTGATCATCTTGCCTCAGCCTTTCAAAATGCTGAAATTGCAAGCATGTGCCCCCATGCCTGGCTCAAAAATATATATATTTTTAAATGTATTTGGGTTTTGCAGGCTCTCACTACGCAGCTCAGGTCTTCATCCTCCCCAGCCCTGGGATTATAGGCGTACGCCACTACTCCAACCATCCCCCCAACTCTGGCTGGCTGTGGTGTCAGGGATCGAACCACGGTCCTTGCGCTTGCCTAAGCAGGTGCTTTAGTCCACTGAGCTATCTTACCAACCCCTCAAAAGTAATTTTTTAAGTATAGAAAATTGTAATGTTAAATTACAGAAAAGTACAAAGAATTTCTATATGTTCTTCACATTAATTCTATCGTTTGTTTTATCATTGTCTTTCTCTGCCTCTGCCTATATCTGTGTATATATACTCATGTATATGTACTTACTTAATTGAAAAATAAAGTGCAGGAAAGATGGCACAATGCTTTATAGTTTTGTTGATTGTATCAGTAATGTCTTTTAATCAAGACAGAGTTTCTGATTGAGTATCTCAATAATTTGACAACTTCATGACTTAGTGAAACTCCGTGTACAAGTAAAAGGCTTCTGAAAGCGCTGGGCTTTTACTTTAATGTAGAAGCTCTGGATTCAATCCCCAGTACTGCAAAAGAAAAACAGATCGTGTCATTATTTCATGTCACAAAGAAAGTACTTTCTAATGAGTTTTGTTTTGTTTGGTTTGTTTCTTTGCTCTTTGAAATAAGGTCTTGTTATGTACTTCAGTATGGCCTTACACTTACTATGTAGTCCAGGCTGGCCACAAACTTGTGATCCTCTCGCCTCAGCCTCCTGCATGCTGGGATTACAGATGTGCACTACCATGCATGGCTCATTCATTTCTTTTTATGCTTGATTTAATCTTGTATTGTTTTATTCATTATAGCCTAGATATGTAGTATGTCCTACCATCTAGGCTTGTGTAAATATAGTCTGTCATTTACACAGAAATAGCCTAAAGATACTTTGTTCAGAACATGTCCCTGTCATTAAGTCATGGATGACTCTGTTCTCAGTCCACTGTGTGATATATTTTTCCTTTGGCACACTTTTATCCTACAGTAATCCTTACAATTTCTACTTTTTAAAAAATAAGTGCCAAGAAAGTATGTATCTGCAAACTACTTTGTAGTTTCTTTCTTTTTTTTTTTTTTTTTTATTTTAGGGAAAGGCCTACAGGGTGTTCAGGGTCTCACTGCTAGATTGGACTCATAGTGATCTGCCTATTTACAGCCTCCCAAGAGCTGGGATTACAGATGTGCAGCACCACCACACCCAGTCTCAATTGCCATCTCAGTGTGCCTCAGGGCAGCGCTAGCATGGCAGCCCGAGGATTGAACCCCAGACCCTGCGCTTGCTTGCAGGTGCTTCAATCCGCTGAGCTATTTGGCTGGCCCTTGTAGTTTCTTAATATTAAAAGCAAAACACATTATTAATATGACAGTAAAACCGGTTAACATTAGAGATTATATAGCATAGTATTCCTTTGTCTATGAATAGTTGTACACTTATAACTTTGGGGGAAAGAGATGAGGGAAGATTTTTGTTTATTTACATTTATACTCATTTTTGTTAGAAGCTGAAAATCTATGCTTTGGGGTTATATAATGTGTGATCATACCTGTTTAACTACAAAACTTATGCCTAGCAGCTGGGGATATATTTCAGTGTCACAGTGCCTAGCAAGTGCCAAGTTGTGAGTCAGTTGTGAGTCAGTTCTTGGTAAAAAAAAATTATGCCTAAGGATGAAACTTAAGAGTAAGAATGTGTTGGAACCTCCGTTGAACAAAAATTACTATTAAATGATTGTTTTTTGCTTCCCTTAAAATTGAGGCCTGCTCTGCATTTTGTTTGTTTCTAGGGCTAAAAACATCCAGAAGGAAAAGTTTTAAATAAGCTCTTCCATTCTGTTTTTTCTTTATATGATTCTAACTTTGTTTTTTCAGTTGGCATGTTTGTTTCATGTCCAAACTTGGTCTAATGGAAACGTGTTACCTTTCAGGATATCCTTCTTATTAATGTAGTAATTGAACAAATGATCTGTGACACTGATCCTGAGCTAGGAGGTGCAGTTCAGTTAATGGGACTTCTTCGTACTCTAATTGATCCAGAGAACATGCTGGCTACAACTAATGTAAGTAATTGCCCTGAGATTAAAATGTTTTTGGTTGGTCAGTTTTAGGTGGTTTTATAATAAAATTTTGAGAGAGAAAACATATCTCCATAAATATTTACACACTTGGTATTCAAATAGCAGTGGTATTCATATAGCAGTTTCATTTGCAACAAATACAAAGATTGTAGCCTGTTCTTGGGAATATCATTTATAGTCCTTTGGCCTCTTACAAGTTAAATTATTTTCTTTTTTAATAATTTTATTGAGAAAGGAGTAACAATAAGTTTCAAAACAGGTTAGTAGGACAGTTACAATAATTAATACATGGCATATTGTTGTCTTTAGTAGTTTTTCATAGTACATGATATCTTGTCTAAACACTGTTAGTTCAAAACTTTCTTTTCATTGAACTAAGAGAAAGTAGCTGTATATCTATGCTATTTTGGATATACAGATTCATATTTTTTTTCATGACAAAATGGTCTCACATGTTAAATTCTTAGAATTTCATAATGTGAATATATGTAAGCTAGTGAGCTGTATATTTTAATATGGTAAGTAAAATGGTAAAAGTATTTCAATACGATTTTATCACAATAAGAAAAAAAAATTGAATTACTGAAGGATTGTAACTGCCTAAGGCGAGATTTAAGAAAGTATTCCAAAATGTAAATAATGTTATCTTGGTGTAGAAGGATACTTAATAAAATTCCCTCCTAATTAAAAGGCACATCTATCATGTGCATCAAGTTTGTGGGCCCAGTTATGTAAAACTTAGTGGCAAAAGAATAAGAAGGTTTTTTTTTTCTTTTGTAAATTGCATTCATTTAAGTTTATTTCCTCCAGGACACCCCATGTTTATTATTAAGCCTTATAATACAAACCTGAAAAGTAAGCAAAAAACTGGCACTAAACCACATGGAGTTTTTCCTTACAGAGTGGGGTATGGGTACAGGACAGCACTAATAAATTAAATATCAAACTGCAAGTCAGAGGCATAAACAGCAGGGCTGTAAAAATGGGACAACCACATTGAAAAACACTTGATTCTGTTTTGTAAACATTAGTCCAAAACAGTTCAGTTTTTGCCAACAGCAGTCAAAAAAGCAGATCTTAAAGACGTTCCTAGCCGTTCCTACTGGCAAACTCAGTGCAACATGGGGTTGATTAATCCAATTACAAAACAAAAGAATAGCTTGTGAAAACATACTTTTTAAATATAAAGAATGGATCTAAATTTTCTTTTTTGAGGCCAGGGAGATAGGTCAGTGGAATAAGTGCTTGCCTGGCAAGTCCAAGGTCCTGAGTTCAATCCCTGGTACCACCCAAAAAAAAAATAATTTTTTTTCTTTTTTCATCTAGTGTCCTGATACTTGTTTCAGTAGTTCTTGAAATTCAAATAGGTTTACCACCAAATAGGTTTAGTATAAGGTTCTAAATTTTAAGTTGTTAATCATATGGCTTTTTTAAAAATATTTTTCTTCAGGAAAATATTTACATGTTCTTTTTACTTGGGCATCTTTTTTTTTTGTATTTTAGGGAAGGGTCTAAAGGGTGTTCAGGGTCTCACTACTAGATCAGACTCGTAGTGATCCGCTTGTTTACAGCCTCCCAAGATCTGGGATTACAGGCGGGCATCTTATTTTTAAGGATGATTTTATACATTTCTTGGTTATATTGGAAAAAATCAGTAACTGTACAAAAGAAACAAATGATCATTGTATAGTGCATACTGTTTTAATTCAAGTTATTTGTGTGTCTGTATTTTTATCTTGACCATTTATTTGTGATGAGAATACTAAGAATTTTCAGATATGCAATATATATTGCTGTTAATTGAATAATCATATACAATAGACAGTCATTCTTCAGATCATTGGCATCTTGAAAAAACAATTGTTCTCTGATTTTTGTGGAAAAAAAAATTTTTTTAATGTGTTTAGTGCAGGGTCTAAAGGGTCTCACTACACAGATCAGATTTGTAGTGATCCTTCCTATTTTTCAGCCTCCCAAGCACTGAGATTACAGGTGTACACCACCACGCCCAGTTTCATTTGCAGTCTCAGCATGCCTTGGGGGAGGGCCAGCACAGCAGGCTGGGGATGGAACCTTGCTCCCTGCATCTACCTGAGCAGACACTTTAATCCTCTGAGCTATCTGGCCAGCTGTTTGGAAAAACTATAGCATTATGCTTTTTTCTTGCATTCATTTTTATTTGATGTAATATGAAATGGATTTTATTTTCATGCTGCACATGTAAAATTGAAGTGAATATTACCAATTTGGGACTGTTTTGTAGTATCTTAAAAGTATTTGTTGTTTATGTGTAACCTGCACTGCTAATTTTTAGTGTTTTTTTAATTATAAAGGTAATTTTTCAAAATTTTGTATGTTTCAGAAAACTGAAAAAAGCGAGTTTCTGAATTTCTTCTACAACCATTGTATGCATGTCCTCACAGCACCACTTTTGACCAATACTTCAGAAGACAAATGTGAAAAGGGTAGGTTCTCTTGTTCATCTGCTTATAATATCTGTTTTTAAAAAGGTGTCAAATATTGAAACTAATAGGCTGCTGGTGTTTCATAAGACAGAATTTGCTATTGAAAAGTAATGGAAGAGATATAGAAAAGTACTCCACACTGAGGAAGGAGAGATACACTCTAGGAGTGTATATACAATCAGGAGATTGTTCCCAAAGTGGCTAGAGTAGGCCAAGGATTAGCTCAGGGCACAGTACTTGCTTGGTAAATGCAAGGTCCTGGGTTCGATTTCTGAGACCAAAAAAAGCAAGTACTTCCAAAATGGTTAGAATGAGCTAGAGCAGTGTATTACCTTCATTAGAACTCAAAGGGAACTGTCCTCTTGGAGAACAGTTTGGCATGGCAGTCCAATAAAAGCCTGCTTTTTTGTTCTGCATCAGGATCAGAAATTGATGGCTCAGTCAAAAAGTTAACTAAAGCAGATACTGATTTTAGAGCAAAACAAACATTGAAAACATTTTTATTCTTTTGCTTTTTTAATATTTAGTAATGCTGGACATTGAACTGAGGGAGCACCAAGCTGCATCTTCAGACTTTATTTTGAGATAAGAACTCATTTAACTTGCCCAGGTTTCATTTGAACTTGGAATCAGTCCCCCTCAATAATTGGGATTGCATATTTGCTCCCCCAAAACCTGTCTACTTAAACACTTTAACTTAATCTATGAATGCAGAATTATATAGCACATTGGGACAAGGGTGATTGGAGTTTTTTGTGTTATTTTTATTACATTTCCATACTATCTTTGTTGCGTAAATTACATCTACATTTATAAGATACAAAGACTGGTTTCAATTGTTAAAGTGAAGTAGAAGTCTAAAGATATTTTTAAAGTATCTCACTGTGGTTCTAAGTCTACTCCTCCAGATATTCATATTTGTGTGTATCTAATATGGAGCAATTTTGTAGTGGATTCCAACTATATTAAACTTATCCATAGATATTAGAGTTCTCACAAGTTTCATTAGTATGCAATATTTAAATTACCGTTTTACCATAATATATGCTAGCTTTAACCAAAGACTTTGGTAAGCACAAGGGGTGATTGAAAAATATGGTTAATGTTTAAATATAAAGCAGCTTAACTACAACAAAATTACAATTTTATTACAATTAAAATTACAAGCTGGAAAAAAAAAGAAAATTACAAGCTGGGTGTGATGGTACATGCCTATAATTCCAGCATTCAGGAGACTGAGGCAGGAGGATCATCATGAGTTCAAGACCAGCCTGGACTACAAAGTGAGCTCAAGGCCAGCCTGAACTGCACAGTGATTGTATCTGTTTATAAAGACACAGTTGCCTGGGAAATACAGCTCAGTAGAATAAGTGCCTGCCTGGCAAGTGCTGAGTTCAATTGAACCTGAGTTCAGTCCCTGGTACTGCAAAAAAAGAAGGTATTTTACGGCAGAAGAGATAGCTCAGTGGCATAAGTACCTGCCTGGCAAGTACAGGGTCCTGAGTTCAATCCCCAGTACTGAAAGGAAAGAAAAAAAAACCTTTTAGAGGACCATGGTTCAATCCCCAGCTCCACAAGCTGCACGAGACCTGCCCTTAAGGCAGCCTGAGCTAGCAAAAAAAAAAGTTCTCATAAACACACAATTAAAATTACCAGTAAATTACAATTTATTACAACAAAATACACACTGCCATTAATTCCTCTCAAAATACTCCTTGTTTCAAACACTTTTTTCATCATTCATGCTGCTTTGTGAAGCAGATTTGCAACTCTTTTGTGAGTGTGTTTATGAAGAATGATTTTACAAAATAATGAATGCTACTGCAGAGTGCCATTCAGTGGAAAGACAGGCTTATAAAAACATTACAATATGTCTTCATCTTATTCACCAATATTATCTTGAATATGCTATAGTATAACTATTCTAATATACATGTTTCTAGGTTTTTGTTACTATAAATAATCTTCAGGCTTGGTTCAGTGGCACATGTTTATAATTTCAGCAGCTTGGGAGCCTGAAGCAGGAGGATCACAAGTTTGAGACCAGCTTGGGCAATCTAGCCAACAACCTGTCTCAAAACACATAAGCTGGGGATATAGCTCAGTGGCACAAGTATGTGCCTCATAAGTGCAAAGTCCTGAGTTCATCTTCCAGTACCAGAAAAAAAGGTTAGGGGTGTAGCTCAGTGGTAGACTGCCCTTACGTTTCATCCAAGTACATAAATAATAATTATGTTCCAGTATATATTCCTCTTTTCCTATACAGATATGTTTGTATGACTCTAGGATAGAAGGTATGCCACATATTTCATGTTATTAAGAGTTTTTTTCTAAAAAATTTTAAATTCCCATTTTTCATTTTTAAATATGCAAATAAGGCATCTCAATTTTTGGATGATGGTTAGAAAATGAGAGTTATCAGTCTTATTGCTGGTTGTAATCTCTGTTTAAATCCAGTTATTTACATTGCATTGTGTTTTAATAATTCCACATTTGTACCCAGTTTTATAAAAGATTGTAAGCATGTATATAATATTTGACCAAATAACCAACTCTAGTTTTGTTATTGTTGATTTGGGGTAGGGATTTTTTTCTCCTTTGTTTTTTTGGCTTTTTGAGATGGTCTCACTAAGCAGTTTAGGCTGGCCTTGAGCTCACTTTGTAACCCAGGCTAGTTTTGAACTCAAAACAATCCTCCTGCCTTAGCCTCCAAGTGCTGGGATTACAGGTGGCATGCCCAGCTTTACCCCTTGGTTTTTTTTGAAACAGGGTCTGCTTTGTAATTCAGGCTGGTCTTGAATTCATCATAATGATACTTCTTCCTCAGTCCCAAGTACTGGGATTACAGGCATACATAGTGCCCAGATTAAAAAACATTCCACTCTAAATGTCATTATGAGGCTAAAAGAAGAGTATGATTAAAGATGAGTATTATATATTACTATACATTAAGTACTAGGTAAATATAAAATGTTACTAAAGTATTTTGTTTTGATATTTTTGTTGTTGCTCTTAGATAAATTTGTTGGATCTAACAAAAACAACACAATTTGTCCTGGTAAGTAGAAATTCATATTTTTGAACAAAGGTACATTATAAATTTTTTCTGAGTACAATGCAACTATATGAGGCTCAGTAAAACATATTTTCAAAATAACAAAATCCAAGCATATGCTTATTCTTTTGCTCAGAATTTTTGGAGGTTTTTTTCTGTAAATTAGCTTGTTTTACCACCTTGTTTTTGTTTACTTTAGTTTTTATTTTTTTAATCTAATAAGCCAGAACTAAACTACTTTATGACAGTATGATGCTTATTGTCTATAACCTAAGTCTGTTGTCCTACTTCCTTAGAACATGCACAGCAGGTGTGGGTCTGATAGTGAAGGTATAGGTGCTCTGTGTACCAGCATTGTATCTCTTCTGCCACGCTCAGCAAAGCTCCAGGAGAGCCAGTTTTAAATCTGGAGTCTGCTCAGATATTGGATTACAGACAAGAGTAATTTCTAAGATTAATGTAGGAAAGTATATTATTTAGATCTTTTGTAAATAAGATTTGAGAATTTAAAGAGTACAGTAATTTTTTAAATGATATAGCACTAGTAAATTTGATGTTCAGGAAATAATTCAAAACTATTTCATAAATGTTTAAACCAAAGCCTCTTGGTGTAGCCTCAGGCTAATTTTTTGTTTTCCTGTATTTTAGGGAAGGGTCTACAGGGTATTCAGGGTATCACTACTAGATCGGACTCATAGTGATCCGCCTGTTTACAGCCTGCCAAGTGCTGGTATTATGGTCATGCACCATCATGCCCAGTCTCAATTATCGTCTCAGTGTGCCCCAGGGGCAGGGCCGGCACTGCAGGCCGAGATTGAACCCCTGATCCCTGTGCCTGCTTGTAGGTGCTTTAATCCACCAAGCTATTTGGCCAGCCGTCTCAGGCTGATTTATTTCAGTCATATATTCCCTTTGTGAATTAATGAGTTGCTGTTTTTAAAATTGTTGAAAAATCTTGAAGTCTTATTTTCACTTGCCATTGAAATACCTAAAATACCTTTCCTTAAAAATTGGGGGAGGGAGGCAGATAACTCAGCGTACTAAAACATCTGCTTAGGCAGAGCATAGCAGCCAGGGTTCGAGCCCCAACATCCCCTGCCGGCCCTGCCCCTGGGGTGCCCTGAGAGGTCCAGCGAGACTGGATATGGTGGCACATGCCTGTAATACCAGCCTTTGGGAGAATGAAAACAGGAAAATCATTACGAATCCGATCTGCATAATGAGACCCTATAGATCCTGTGGACCCTATACCAAAAATACATACATACATATATATACATACATAAAAAATGTGTTAGCAGGGGATATAGCTGAGTGGCAGAAGCACCTGCCTTGGAAATGCAGGGTCCTGAGTTCCATTCCCAGTATTCAGAAAAAAAGTGTTAACAGAAACCATATTAATTTATTTTAAGAAATTTACTTTAGGCAAAAATTTGAATTGTTTTCTCTACTTTAGGCCCTTTTATAGATTCATTAATAGTGCGAACACTCAACTAAGGAAAGACTCTTACTAAAGAAACATTACCTTCTTATCATATATGTAATAATGAATTTTTCTTCTTAGATTTTTTTACCCAAAAGCCAGTAAAACTGATAATACTTTTGGTCTGCCTAATAGAAAAGTGAAAGATTTATAGCCTTTTTAGCTAATGTCAGAATGAAGGAAATATAATTGGACTTTTGCCCTAAAGTGTAGAGTATAAGCTTTATTTATTGTTTAGATGTACTACAGTATTTATTTTCATGAAATGACTTTCTTTTGCAGATAATTATCAAACAGCACAGCTACTTGCCTTAATTTTAGAGTTGCTCACATTTTGTGTGGAACATCACACTTACCACATAAAAAACTATATTATGAACAAGGACTTACTAAGAAGAGTCTTGGTCTTGATGAATTCCAAGCACACTTTCCTGGCTTTGTGTAAGTAACAATTTAAATAAACAAGATTGCAAAGTATTTTAAGGAAGATTTTTGAAAGCTTGATGTCTCATGCCTATAAGCCCAGCACCCAGGAGGCCATGCAGAAGGCTAATGAAGTATGACCAGCCCTGGTTTACATTCAAGACCGCTTCTATTATGTAGTGAAAACCTTTCCCAAAGGAAAAAAATATTTTTGTAGAAATAAAAGTTAAAGCAGCACATTTGAAATTACAATACTTATCTAGCAGTGTAGGCTGTTGGAGGAAGTGCTTGTGAGAAGTACTGTATTTGTGTGTGTGTGTGTGTGTGTGTGTGTGTGTGTGTGTGTGTGTTTCCACTCAGCTTGCTCACATTTAGGTTAGCTTACCTTTTGTTGTAATATAGTACCATGTGCAGTGACATTTCTCTCAACCAATCCTGCTGTCTTTTTCCATCGTCTGTAGTGAATTATCATTTAGTAATTTCATCACATAATTCTGCCCAGATTGTTGTATCATTGTACAGTAATAGCTTGCAGGATTGTTACGACAAATTATATCTGTGGATAGAGTCCTATTTTATATATTTTAATACATCCTTTTCAATTTTCACATACACCACATGACTTTCCCAAAAGCTTGACATACTTGACGTTCTCTCAGCAATCTCTTAAAGGTACTTCCTCCTTTTCTTTTTATTTGTTTTTGTTTTTTGTTTTCCCCATGCTGAGAAATGAACCCAGGCCTTTGTGTACTGAGCTACATCCCCATCCCACCCCAGCCAAACACACGCACACAGACACCCTTTTTCTAAAGCCACAATTTCTCATATAGTAGTACTTTTAAATAAATGATAGAAATCTGATGATAGAAAATTCTATTTCCTTTCTACTTTTCTTTGTTAGCTTTTTTTCATAGTTCAGTATAATTTGCATTTTTACCTGTTGGGAATTATTTGTGATCTTTTTCTTAAAGGTCTTTGTATATTAGATAACATTAACAACTTATGTTTTAGAAGGGAATGTCTCAGTATCATTTGTCTTTTGTCCATGCTTTATTCATGGCATTATTTTTCATATAACTTTAAAAATTATTTATGATAAATACAGTTCATTATCTTTTATGGCTCTTAGGTGTTTTGTCTTAGGATATCTATGGCTTAAAATGATACAAATACTCTTTGCAGTTTTTTTCTATTTAATCACCTACTTACATTTATATATAAAATATAACTGAAATCTGTATTTGGATGTGGTCTGAAATTATAATTTACTTTCATCTTTCTAGATATCCAACCATGCCAACATTGTTACTAAATCATATTTTTCCCACAAAATTAAAATATCACTTATGCAATAAGTTAATAAATATAACTGTATTTTATTTCTGGACTGTCTAATCTTTCATCTCAACAAATGAAATAATGGCAATGTTTGTTTGTCTGTTTCAGAGGATACTAAAGATTGAACCCAGGCCTTTACACTGAGCTACACTACCAGTCCTTTTTTTGTTTTTCATTTTGAGATGAGGTCTCACAAAGTTACCTAGGCTGGACTTAAAGTTTTGATCTTCTTCCTTCAGCCTCCAGGGTAGCTAAGATTGTGGACATGGGTAGTCATGCCTGGCAGCACTGCTTATTCATATGCCTTTGTAATATTTCTGCTATGAGTTTTAATATACCCTTTTCATAATTTTTCTAAGATATATGTTTTTCTACAAAAACAATTTTATTCTGTTCATCTTGAATGGAATTATATTTCTATATTAATTTTGAAAAGGTTAATGTTCTTCTAGTAATTTTTGCTATTTTTTAGTCCTTTTTGATAACTACAGAATACTATTAATATGGCTATAACCTAACTGAATGGATTTCCAGTATTTAAGTATTTGTTCTTTGAGTCCCATTATTATAAGCAAGTTGTTATACTCATAGTTTTTTGTGTCCATATCAGTTCATTTCACAGCAGTATATTATTATTGCCTGTTTGCTTATACCTTTGTCAGTGCTTTGGTATTTTAGTCCTCAGTAAACTATTTCTCATCCTACCACAAAGACAGCAGTGACATTATAAGTTTAGCACTTCTCTGCACTTGGTTGTCACAGTTAGCGTACATTTTTACTCTATGTGGTCTATTTCTCTTTTATTCTGAGACTATACTTAGAACCTATTCTAATGGGTATAATTTCTACCATCCTTAAATAGGGGGTTGAAATTAGAGACCAACATAAAAAGTCAGAAGCCTTAGCCAATGGTGTTTATAGAATAAATTTAATGAGAAAAGCAACAAGTTAAAGATTAGCAGATCCAAAATTAAAAGACCAGGGCCGGGGAGATAGTTCAGTTCCTGGTTCTGCCAAAAAAAAAAAAAAAACCAAAATTCTAGTTCTTTGTGTTCCATAACAATTTTAGCAGAAGGTGTTGGGGAGGTAGCTCAGTGGAATAAGTGCAAGCACAAGGTCCTGAGTTTGATCCTTGGGACCACCCAAAAAAAAAAAAAAAAAAAAATTTAGTAGTAATATACTGCTAAATTTTTTAGCTAAAGAAACTTTTTGGTCATGATGCTGAGGATCAAACCTAGAGCCTCACATATTCTAGACAAGCACACTAGAGCCACACTTCACCTGTTTTGTGTTATAAATACAGCCTGATCTACCACAGTGTATATTTTCCAAAGGCAAAATAGCTCATAGAGAGTTGGTGAACAAAGGATGACATTATAATGCAAAATACTGTGGCTCACAAATGATTTCCATACTAAGGGGAGCTAGAACAGTACACACTCCCCAGGCTTGATCCACAGATAGTAGGATGCATTTGGCTGTCCGGACCATTGGGCAGCTTGAACTACCAGCAGTTAGCTGTTTAAAGTAAGATAGAGTACAAGTCAAGAGACACCTAGGGGCTGGTGAGATGGCTCAGTGGTCTAAAGCACCTACTTGGAACAAGCTTGCCTGAAGCACAGGGACCTCGGTTCCATCCCCCAGCACCACATGCCAGCCAGCCCCGCCCCCTGGTGGGCTGAGCTGGCCACACACACATAAATGGATAGATGGATAAATAAATAAATTTAAAAAAAAAGAGAGACACCTAGCAGCAAAACATAGGACTTGCAATCCCAAGTAATATTGTGACACATACCTGTAGTCTCAACACTCAGAAGGAAGAGACACCAAAATCCCAAGTTCAAAGCCAGCATGGGCTGCATAACAAATTGAAGACCAGCCTAAACTACATAGTAAGACTGTCTCAAAAACCAAAACAGTAGAAGCCATACTACATTGTGAGAGCCTGGCTCAAAAAAAACTTTTAAATCTCCTGTTTTGTTACTGGCAGCCCTTTTGACAATATTTTCAAAAAACTGAAAAGAACTACATGCTTCCAAAAGCAGAGATGCAAGGCAGCCTTCATCTCTCGGATACGTAGACTGTTCCTGTGGCCATCCTAATACCAACCCACTTAGTCTGAACTGCATTCACTACATCCATCAGCTCTGCTCTTAAGTATTTTCAGAAATTGTATTCTATGGGTCTTGTATACTTTTTCCGGTCTTTGCCGTACAGCTGACTACCTTGGAAGTTTATTTCCCAAATACCAGTTATTTTCTTCTTTTGTTGGTTAGCACTGATAACAGATTTATACAAGTTTTCAGCTGTCTTCCCCAAACTATTTTTGTCAAAGCACAATATGTTTAGTGTACAATTTTACTTTACATTTGAGAACAAATACATTTCTTTACAGCAAAGGTATTTGTAAAGTTTTCTATACTATTTCTAATTAGGTGCTCTTCGTTTTATGAGGCGGATAATTGGCCTTAAAGATGAATTTTACAACCGTTACATCACCAAAGGAAATCTTTTTGAGCCAGTTATTAATGCTCTTCTGGATAATGGAACTCGGTATAATCTGTTGAATTCAGCAGTTATTGAGTTGTTTGAATTTATAAGAGTGGTAAGTCTGTGTTACAGAATTCTTAGTAACTGTACATTAAAGAATTATCTATACGTAATTATATGTAAAAGTAAAGTAATTATATTTAAGGAAAATGACTTCTATATTTCTTACTCTCCTAAAATTTATTCTGTCTTAGAATCTATTACTGATAAACTGAAACTTAAAAAATCAATTACCTTTTTATTCTCATTTGTCAGGGGCTATGGTATAGTGATGTGCTGTTTTATTATTTTGTTGTCTGTCTTAGTGCTAGAGGTCACTCAAAATCAGGTTCTCATGCATGCTAGCCAAGTGCTCTTTACACTGAGCCACAGTCTGAGCCCAAAAGTTTGAAATGTGAAATATAGCAGAGTTTCTTAATCCATATGTATTCAGTTTTCTCATTTCCATTTCCAATTCTCAGTTCCATTTCTCAGTTCTCAGTTCCAGATTTTCACCATCAGGCTTAATATATATGGACATTTTAAAAAAGCATGTCGTTTGTGTGACCTCTTTTTAAAAGTTAGTTTACTATAGAAGTAGTAATAAAAATGAATAGTGAGATTGAAAAATAATTTCTTCAAAGGTCACCAATACAGGACACATCAAAGGTAGGATGAATTCCCAAAATTTAAAGTTAAACAGAACAGTTAATTTGGTGGACTAGTACAACTACTGACTGCAGTTGAGAAAATTAAGATACCTAAGGTATTCATCAATCTTTTCACAAGTATCCATACAGTAAGCACTTTAAATTTTATCCCAGCTCAGTTTCAGTCAACAAAATATTTGTCATAAAAAGACTTATATATGAATAACTGGAATAAAACATAGCTATAGGAACAATACAATAAATTTTTCACTCCTGCACATATACAGGTAGAATTCATTCCACCAAGGAAATGGCTACATAATTGGAAAGGGTATAAACAAAAGTCAAAACTAGAAATTCTCTAGTTTTGGGGGTTTTCTATAAATCAGATTTTTACTGATGACTTCTATTGTCATATGAGGATTGTTAGTCTAAGAGCGATTACTTGCCAATAATACTATTTTTTTTTTTAAATTTAGGACAGGGTCTACAGGGTTTCAATACATAGATTGGACTTGTAGTGATTCTCCTGATTTCAGCCTCGCAAGCGCTGGCATTATGGGTGCAGGTGCCACCACACCCAGTCTCAATCGCAGTCTCAGTGTGCCCCAGGGGTGGGGCTGGCACGGCACTCCAGGGATTGAACCCTATCCACTGCACCCTGACAAAGCAGGCTCTTTAGTCCACTGAGCTATCTGGCTCTCCCCTAGAATATGGTTTTGAAAGGATGAATAGAAGTGTAGACTTTAACCCTTAGAAAAGAAAGAACATGATTATATCACTAGATATCAGAATCCAGGTTCACAGTACATTGTTCCAATAAATCTGACCTTTTTTTCTTTGCAAATTTGGTGATATACTTCATACATGATAAGATGAAATGTGTGGTTGAGAACTTCATCCCTGTTCCCATGACTGATTTTCTAAAAATAAATTTGAGTTACAAGTAGCCCCAAAACTTATCTATATATTCCATATATAGTAGAAATACAGGAGTAGACTAGTGACGTTCTGGATAAGCGATTTATTAGATCTGTGCATGTAATAATGTCTAATGTATCTAATATAATTTGCTAAGACTCCATTTTGATAGCAGTTAAACAGAAAGGCACCTGTTTGTTTGAAAACAATTTTAACATCTGCTCTCTAACACAGTATGTGCTCTTGATGAAACCATCCAACCTCAGTCTCAATTTTGTTCTTTTGTAAATGAATGTAATAAAATTTACTTCATAGAATTGTGAGAATCAAACGGAATTGTATGTGAAAGTGCTTTTTAAATTGTAAAGTGCTTTATAAATACAAATAGTCTGAATCTGAATCTGTTTACTTATCAAACGTTCTAGTCCCTGCAAAGGGCTCCCTTGCATTGCTCCTTTTTTCAAGTTTTCTGTGGAGTCCTGTCTCATGTATAAAGAAACTGGGACATTTATTTTTGGAAGGTGATTTTAAAACACTTTTTTGATTAGCTTTGAAACTATTTAAACATTTTTTTCTCTGATAAGCATTGCATTGTATTTGAAATGTAAATTTTGTGCTTATACAGGAAGATATCAAGTCTCTTACTGCACATATAGTTGAAAATTTTTATAAAGCACTTGAATCGATTGAATATGTTCAGACATTCAAAGGATTGAAGACTAAATATGAGCAAGAAAGAGACAGACAAAGTCAGAAACTAAACAGGTATTGTTTAAGTATATTACATTTATAGCCTGCAAAATTGTCCACATTCTTTAGATGTTACATGTGAAGTTCATAGAAGAATTTTCTTTGTCTCACTAGATAGCAGTAGCACACAAGGTAGGCTGTCCTCCATACCCAAGATCCATTATAGGATGAATTACTACTGTGTGTGGTAAATCAAAATGAACTTTTAGTTTAATTTTTAAAATGAAAAAATACTTTGGAGAGTTCTTTGTCTATATCTTGTACTTGAGGTGCTTTAGATAAATTTATATAAAGTTAAAATTATTTCTGTTCTTGGTTACACATTTTTTCCTATCAAATTCAGTATGAACTTTTAAACATTACTCAATATTTGTGATATATTTCTTACAGTGTACCATCTATATTGCGCAGTAACAGATTTCGCAGAGATGCAAAAGCCTTGGAAGAGGATGAAGAAATATGGTTTAATGAAGATGAAGAGGAGGAAGGAAAAGCAGTTGTGACACCAGTTGAAAAATCTAAGCCAGAAGATGACTTTCCAGATAGTTATGAAAAATTTATGGAGACTAAGAAAGGTATTGACATTCTGAATATTTGTATTGTGCCTTCTCTTAATTTAGTACAGAAATTATTCAGTTGCTTTGGAAGTTCTAGTTATAGAACTTCTTATTAAACTTAGATGCTCTTTCAAAATCTGAAAGTTCTTTTTATATTTGAATTGTTTTCCTTCAATGTTGCCTTTGTTTGATGCTGTTCTTGTGCTGAAATCCCAGTGAAGATTTTTATTTCTATTATCATACATATTGGAAATATCTATTACTAGTGAACAACCAAGAGCCATAGAAACCTGCTAGAACCCTCCACTTTGGCTTTTTACAGCTGACAAAACTGAGCTCAAAGAAGCTTTGAGCTTTATTCTTTGAAATTTTACAGTTATTATATAGAAGTTGCATGGAGATATAATAAGAGAAAATGTTAAGCTTTCTCCTGAGTTTCAGATATGTTTAACTTTTTAAAAGTAAGATCTCAGGCTGTGGAGTTAGCTCAGTGGTCTAAGCACCTGCCTGGCAAGCACAAGGACCTGAATTTGATCACTGGTACTGCATACCGTGCCAGCCCCAGAAGGGGCAGGGTGGTGCACACCTATAATCCCAGCGCTAGGGAGGCTGAGGCAGGGGGATCACTAGGAGTCTGAACTGCATAGCAAGACCCTGTATGAACAACATAAATAAATAAATATTAAAAGAAAAGATTTTTTTAAGTAAGATCTTAACTCTTTTAATCACTTAAATGTTTAATCATAATTTACATGTTAAAAGACAAAAGCATTTCCTGAACTTGCTTTAAATGGTATTTTCTAAAAGCAGTTTTTGTTTTGTTCTGTTTTGAGACAGGGTCTCACTGTGCAGTTCAGGCTGGCCTTGAACTCAAAACTCACAATGATCCTCCTACCTCAGCTTCTCCATTGTAGGAATTACACGCATGTGCCTCCACAGCTGGCTGAAAATTCGTATTAGAAAGATCATTTCATTGATTCATTACTTTTTCTTTCTTTTTTTTTTTTTAATTTTTTTTTTTTTTTTTTCCTGTCAGAGGTAAATATTCCATTGGCATCCAAATAGTACAGGTGTTTGAATTCAACTAAACATCTAACAGTGTCTAGCAGTCTATAATATTAGTGGGTTATCCTTAGAAGTTATTGACTTGAGCCTTTTACAGCTTATCTTGTTAATATAGATTTACTTTATATATCTCGTTTTTATACTTTCCTGCTGGATGGTTAAGACCAAGATATAGCAAGACCTATATACTCAGAAATGTAACTTTTGTGTCTGATAAGTTCAGTCAAGTACTCTCAGGATTTATCCTGTAGCCCTGTACTGCCTTTTGTACATCCTTTTGTCAGATTCATTACTTTTTCTTTGAAACTTTACTTTTTTTTTTTTTTTTTTTTTTTTCCGGAACCAGGGATTGAACTCAGGGCCTTGCACTTGCCAGGCAAGTGCTTATTCTGCTGAGCCATCTCAGCCCGTTATGAAATTCTTTTTTTTCCTTGAAACTCTTTCTTGCCAGTTTTACTCTCTTTCCCACTATTTATTTACTTCACCCTGGGGAAGCAAATAGCCTATTAAAATGTCCTAAAAAATAGCCTTTTTGTAGATAAATTCTTCATTAGTTATTATAGTTGCTGGACTCACTAATGCCAAAGGAGCAGCAAAGTTATACTTTGAAGTACTGCATCTAATGTTGAGTGCTGTGGCTAGGAATCATACAGAAAAATAAAAGCCAGATATTAAAGGGATTGCACACTTAAGCTCTAAAAGAAGCACATAATGGAATGTGGACTATTACTGTCTTCAGGCACTTCAGATATTGACTTGTGGGAGAGGTTATTAAGGTTATCAAGGAGTAAAGAAGTGTAGAGCAGTGAATAAAACATGGTAAAAAGAAGAGTCAGAGAGCTAGTGACTATAAGTAAGTACTAGATATAGCATTACAGACTTAGAACATAAAATGTCTTGAGTTTGTTACTTTTGTTTGTTTGTTTTTGCATTACTGGGAATCAAACTCGGGACCTTGAGCTTGCCAGGCAGACTCTTATGCTGCTGAGCTATCTCCCCAACCCTGTTACATGATTATTGAGGTTCTAATATAGATTTCCAGTATTCTAGCTAATAAAAATGTATCACAGTAAACATCCTGTACTCTCTTAGCTCTTAGAAAGCAAAGATAATCCTTTTATTTTAAAAAATTATTGCTCTTTCAGTACTTAACTGATGGCCGTTCCAATGTTTACTTTTATTTTAGCAAAAGAAAGTGAAGACAAGGAAAACCTTCCGAAAAGAACATCTTCTGGTGGCTTCAAATTTACTTTCTCCCACTCTACCAGTGCGGCCAACGGAACAAACAGTACAAATACTAAGTCTGTAGTGGCTCAGACCCCACCTATAAGTTCTAATGGTTCTTCTTCCAAAACTACAAACTTGGCTACATCAGTAACAGCCACCAAGGTATGTGAAGTAAAAACTTTGCCTTTTCTATCTGTAAAATTACTTCATGCTTACTGAAGATAATTTGTATAATCAAAATAATTTCAAGGAAGAAAAATACTAGACATGTTGTCATCATAACATTGCTGTTCATTTACTTTGCTTCAGGTCTTTGGATTTGTTACATTATTGAAATCCTATGAATACATTTTTGTTTTTATATTGTTAAAAAAAATTTGTCCTAATAAAACATTGTTCATGTTCATTTTACTTACCTACGTCACAATATATGCAAGCATCCTTCTCCTTACCTAGTTCTACTTTAAGCACTTAAATTGGGTCTAATATTTTGCTCCTTTGAATACTAATGTTACATTTTAATTCATTTTCTTGACTAGATTAGTAGAAATATATCTTTACACATTGTATCAAATTTCTTTTACAAGAAATTTTATGTCAGATTGTATTCCCATTGGCAGTGAATGATCTGCTGCCTCACTGCAGCTTTGTCAGTGTCCTTAAAAAGTATTTTTTATGTTTGCCAGAAGTAGGGCAGAGTATGTAACTCTCTTTCAGTATTCCTTATTAGTACTCAGATTGAATTTGCTCTTCTTTATGTTGTCTGCTCACAGTACCCTTTAAAAATAGGTATATAAAGTTCATAGCATTTTGAGTAAGGTTTTAAAATCACACTATGTTTATTAACTAATAATTTAAAATTAACTTTCACTGCCTAATATGACAATTGAATATAATATTGTGACATTATTTTAAGAATATTGGCCATGGAATTTTATTGCATGATTTAAATCTTGGCTGTGTCCCTTTCTAGCCATATGACCTTAAATAAGTTATTTAATCCCTCTGTACTGTTTTAAATGATGATAAAATAGCACTTGCCTTACAAGCTTTTGGGGGAGATGATATTTTTAATAAATGTGTAGTGTTTAGATCACTGTTTAACACTTTCTCCATTTATGTTAGCTTTTCTTTTTTTTAAATCAGAGTGTTGGGAGACAACCCACTCGGGCCCCCCTCCTGTCCCTCTCCAGGACAAGAACTTTCTTTACCTCAATAAATATATTCTGCTAAAAAAAAAAAAGTTTTATATTTTTTTCCAAAAGTCAAATGTTATGAAGTCACATTTATGCTAGAAAAAATAATCAACCCTTTGTTCCTTCCCACAAAGTTAGCTTTGAACTCTTATAGCTGTTTCATCCATTTCAAAGTTACTATGTTAATACCAGTTTTACCAAGTTTATACATAATACATAATTTATTGTTATAAATGAAGATGTAGCTCTCACATACCTACGTGAATTAAATGCTGATCATGTCTACACCTTTACTTCTCCCTATGTTAGTTTTTTATTTAAAATATTTAATAGTATGTTAATTTGCTTTTTCTTTACTATTATTCTTTATAAAAGCCACTTTTTCTAAATATTGCTACTGTTTGTTGCAGTAGCTATGTGCTTGCTGCTAACTTTTTTAAGTTCTCTTAAGATTAGTTCAACATGTGTTTCCCTGAGAATCATCCCTCTTGAAGTCTGTCTCTCCCGTAGTCTAGTGTAGACTAGTTGCTGTCAAGGCCTGCCCTACTAGGAGCCCTTTTTTTGAGGCTTCTCTTGCCATTATCCTAATACTTCCTTTTCCTTCTGTCCTTTTTGTATTACTTGTTTCCTGGATCCTATATTGCCATTCTTTCTTAATATTTTGTATCATTTTGGCAACATTAGTTTCTTGATTAAAAGAATGCCATGAGAGGCAAAATTTGAGGCCATCCAGGTTTGAAATGGTCTGTTGTAACCTCACTGAAAATGTAACTGAATGCTGAACCATATCAGTAATACTCGTGGAAAAGCAGTTCAAAGACATTCTTATTCCTTGAGTTTTTCTTCTAAAAGCATGTGGAATTTTAACTCTACATTCTGAAATTAAATACTCATGTCCTTCACTTTTAGAGCATTTTCTGCTCTTTCACTGTAACTTTCACTATACTGTTTAGATGGAGGCTACTGAATAGACCTGAAAACTTTCCTGACTTTCCTTTCTGATTGTTTTCTTATTCTTTTTCTGTGATATTTCCTTGAGTTTTAATTGCTTATCCTTTGGGCTAATTTTTTTCAAGTAAATACAAACAAACATTTTTAATCCTTTTGGTACTAACAGCAGACAACAAATATATTTGTTCTGTATCTTTTAGGGGAAACAAGGATTAAAAAGAATGTGGAACTAAGGGATTGGATGGGGTGATGGGGGTGAAGTGATCGAAGTATATAATAAGCATGTACAAATGTGCCAAAAATGAAACCCATTAATCTGTATAACACCTAACAAAAGATATGGGGGGTCAGAATAAGAAGCCATTAGTGGGTGCTAAAGTAAAAGCATGCCTCCTCCTCCTCTCCTCCTCTCCTCCCTCTCCTCCTCCCCTTCCTCCCCCTCCTCCCTCTCCTCCTTCTTCATCCTCCTCCTTCCCCCTCCCCCTCCTCTTCCCCCTTCTTCTTCTTCTTCTTCTTCACATTCAAGGAAAACCCTATGTGTTTCTCTTCCATTTAACAATCTTGGTGGACTTCCAATATCTGAATATTTAAAACTTTCTATGCTGGGTGGTGGTGCACGTTTGTAATCCCTGCACTCCAGAAGACTGAGGCAGGAGGATTGCCAAATTGGAGCCTAGGCTGAGCAATCTAGCAACTTAGCAACACCCTACCTCAAAATATAGATTGATGTCTGCATCTTGTACTATGAATAACTACTACAAAGACAACAATATGCAATGTATTATAACTGTCCTACTGACCTGTTTTGAAACTCTCATTGCTATTTGTTTCTCAATAAAATTATTAAAAAATAAAAATTCTAGATATATAGATATAGATATATAGATATATATAAAAGAGCAGAGGTTGTAAATTAGTGGTAAAGTTTTCTACCTCAAAATATAAAAAGAGGGCTGAGAAAGTAGCTCTTGTGTGGAAACCCTGGGTACCAAAAATAAAGAGAGAATGAGGGGCCAGGGAGATGGCTCAGTAGAATAAGCACTTCCCTGGTAAGCGCAAGGGCCTGCGTTGAATCCCTGGTTCCGCAAAAAAAAAAAGAGAATGAGTACACCTTAATTTATAATTGATCCCTAATGATAGACATTAAGATTGTTTCCACCTTCCTCCATGTAGAAGCATTGCAGCAATATGTGACCTGCATCATTTTACATACATGTGTATTTCTATATATGATTTGCACTTAGAATTTTTATAATTATGTCCAAAACGTAAACAGTAAGGATAAGTGGAATATTTCTTTATACGACAGAAAACAAAAGCTAGTTTTGTACTTAAATATGAGAAGCATTCCCACTAGAGCCAAGACACAGTGCCACCATCATTGCTGTTACTTAACCATTATTCTGAGGTACTGACCAGTACAGTTAAGTGAAAGAAATTTTGTTATAAAAATTAGAAGATTCAAAAACTTATCATTTTATCCACTATGGATTTAAAAATAGTGGATTTCCTTAGCCCCACGTGGTTTTACACTATAAAAGTCCCTGTAAGAGACAGTTTCCCGGGGAACTACCCACTCGGGCCCCCATCCTGTCCATCTCTCAGACAGGAGCTTTCTTTCCTTTAATAAATATATTCTGCTCATAAAAAATAAAAATAGTGAATTTAAAAATCTAATTAGATTACTAATATAATGAATATTGTATTTTTGCATTATATTCTACATTAATATATTACATTATATGATTATACTTAATGTATTGTGTATTATAGTTTCTTCACTATTAGATACTGAAACACTTTACAAAAGTACTTGAGTATAATTTAGATTATAGGTTTCAGAAAAAAATTGCCTTGTCTCTTTTAAAGTTTGTTGACATTTATTTTGATCTTTTCATATTGGAAATTTTCTTCACATTTATGGTATTAAAAAATATTGGTAAATAACCAGACATGGTAGCATTAACCTGTAGTTCCAACTGTTTGGGCATCTGAGACAAGAGGATCACTTGAGCCCAGGAATTTGAAGCCAACTCAAGCAACATGGTAAGATCTTGTCTCGGAGAAAGAAAAACTTGCAGATTTAATAAGGGTGCTGAGACAATTCAATAAGTCTTGTCTTCAAGTGATGTTGTAGTTATCCACATGCAAAGGAATGAAATTGGAGCCTTAGCCCCAACCCATGTACAAAATTTAACTCAAAATAGATAAAAGATTTAACAAAATATAAGCTAAACGGATAAAACTAAAAAGGACAAAAAAGGATAAATATCCATGACCTTGTTTTTGTTTTGTGGTATTTTGTTTTTGATACCAAATAACAGTAGAAAAAAATTAACAAATTGAACTTCATCAAATGAAGTTTCCTGTCAGAAGATATTATAAAGGGAAGATTCTGTACATCCATCCCATTAAATGGGAGGAAATGTTTACCATCCTATGTAAGATAAGGAACTGATAATATGAACTAAAGAACTCGCACTTCAACATAACATAGCTTTTAAATGAGCAAAGAATAAACATTTCTCTAAAGAAACTGTGTTAGTGGCCTGTGTAAGGCACAAAATAGACAAATGTAATGATTTTAAAAATAGTGTTAAAATGTAGATCAACTTCAGTATAACTAGATGTACTTGTGAATACAAATGCAAAAATCCCTAACAATTGCACATACCTTACTCCATAAAGATGGTTCTTAGTTTCATTAATACACTCAAAAAGTCATTATCGAAAACAATATGAAACATGCAACAGAAAATCAAAAAGACAAAACATGCACTAGATTTTCAGTGTATGATGGTATATCCTACTGTGTAATAGAAGAATTTAAAAGAAGAAAATGGAACTTTATGTACTAATATTGGGAGTATTTTACAGTGTATTCCTAAGTGAACATGAATGTACATGTGTAGACGTAATTAACCGTCTGCTCTAGGAAACTGACTCGGAATGATCACAAGTTTGAGCCCAGCCTGGGCAATTTAGCAAGCAAAATCTTGTCTCAAAATTGAGATGAATGGATGGACGGACAGACAGACAGATAGATCAGATAGATCAGACATACACACACACCCAACAGACTAGCTGACCAAAGGCCTAATATTCAATCCTCAGTACCACTACCACTACCACTACCCCAAAAAACAACTGTTATTTAAAACAGTAGATTCCTACATGTACTAAAACTCTAGAATCTCTCAACTTTACAAAGTGTAGATTACTACAAGCCTTTTTACTTTTAACATTTTACATTTGTATTTATTATAAACATAATTTTAAATATGTATTTTTGGTATATATATGCATATAAAATATAAATAAATTTCAATTTTTCTTTCCATTGATATATTTGGTACAGGGTCTCACTATGCAGCTCAGACTCGTAGTTATCCTCCTGTTTTCAGCCTCCCCTGAACCACCATGCCCGGACTCTGTTGCTGGCTCAGCACGCCCCAGTAGTTGGGCCAGCACAGCATGGGACCAGGGATTGAACCCTGGTTCCTGTGCTTGCTAAAGCAGGCGCTTAGTCCACTGAGTTATCTCACCGGCCCTTAAAAAATGTTTAAATTGTGTAGATGTATTTTTTAACATATCAACCATTTGGGACAGACTTGTCTGTATATTGTTATGTATAAGGGTAAGCATGATTAAAGCTTTATTGGAAATCTGTCATCTTTTGTGACTATAGATTGATGGGCTTTTAATGCTACACTTATTTCTCTTCTCTCCTAATGTGTGGCTTACTAACCAAATAAAAAATAACAAATGGCAGCTTGTAGCACTTAACTGTACTGCATACTTAGTACAGTGCCAAAATGCTTTACACCTTTTGTTTTCAATTTAATTTTTAAAATAGTTCAGTAGTATCTAAACACTATTATACCAGTTTTAGAAATGTAGAATGGCTCACCTAAGATCGTTCAGATAAATAGTAGCATTGTAACTTGAAGTCACACCAATTATAATCAATATGGTGTTTTCTTGGGTTTTTTTTTTTTTTTTTTTTTTTTTTTTTTTTTTTTTTTTTTTGGTTTTTTTTGAGACAAAGTCACACTGCAGTTCAGGCTTAAATTCTCAGTGATGTTCTTGCTTCAGCCTTCCCATTGCCAGGATTACAGGTGTGTGCCAGCACTCTGCTTACAGTCATTTGTCTTACAAATTTAGCTATGCCGTCTCTTTTCTAGACTTAAGACATGTGATTAACTGGGCAAGAAGTAGATTTCACACACATTTGTAAGTTTTGTTTCGTTCACAGACTTTATGATGAAAATGTGGTAGATGCTCAGAGACTTGTTCTTATTAGTATGACAGCATTACACTTATATCCTAGTGTTTTACACCAGATCCCTAGATCCTCTATGTATGAACCTACTTTTGTATGGAGGATACACTACCTCACTGGGTTTGTGTATTCCCTGGAGATCTAAGAGTATGCCCTAAGTACGGTGTTTATAGTAGACCTCTTCACGTATAGGTTATGTGTTAAGTTTCTTAAGATTGACCCAAAATTAATGTCCTGTGGACATCTGTAATTTTCTGGAGCATGCCCTAGATTTTCAAAGGGCTGTTACTCATAAAGATCAAAATCTAGTTGCCACATCCCTGTTATTTATTGGTTTTTTCAGGAACTAAATCATGTGTCTATCATTTTTAGCCTTTTAAACTGTTCTTCAAAAGCATAATGAAAACAATACTGTGTGCCTAATGATGAAAGGCAGGCATAAACAGAGACTGTGCAGATTACTAGTATTAGAGAAATGAACTAGATCTGCAAGGTCCTTTCCAGCTCCTAAAGGTCACAGTTGTGTTACTATTTGGGAAAATACTGATTTTCCTACAGTGAAGTTTTCCTAAACTAAATTGAGTTCTGAGATTTCACTAAAAATTCAATTAACAATTTAAAAGTTGGGGTTACTGAGAGTGCCACCACTTAGTACTTACTGTTCATAATTTAAGTAGTTTCTATCTTAAATTCAATGTGTTAATTTCACAGTTTATAAAAATGGATTCTAATATTTCTTTTTTCAGTACCAGGGATTGAACTCAAGACCTGGTGCTTGCCCGGCAGGCGCTTCTGCTGCTGAGCTATCACCAGCTCTAATATTTGTTAGTAGCAGTAATAATAAGCTTTATTAAATGTAACATATGTTTAAAACATGTTTCTAATTCTTCAATAGGGAAGTTTGGTTGGCTTAGTGGATTATCCAGATGATGAAGAGGAAGATGAAGAAGAAGAAACATCCCCCAGGAAAAGATCTCGCCTGGGCTCATAGAATGTTTACTGGGGGGCCCAGCATGTGGTTTTACTAAATTGCTGCAACTGTTTAATGAGATGAAAATCTGAATCAGAAAGCCTTCTCACTATACATATACAAGGAGTAACAAAAGATCCTCAGTATACCAGCTAGGAGATTTATTTCTGTTTAAAAAAGCAAAAAGAAAAAGTCTTCTGAGGAACTTAATAGCTAATAATTGAGGGGTTTGCCTTTCAAGCTATCAGGAAAAAAAAAAAGTTGCTGGAGCCCAGAGATAGTTTGTCAGAAAGTCTCAGGCTTTGGAACAGTTTGCTAGAGGTAATACAGTAATACACGGTTGCTCCAGAGTGGGTGTAAGTTTGTAAAACTTGTTTCAAATCCAACAATATTACTTATATAATGGTGCTGGCCATGTTGTTGTTTTAAACAGTTGCCTCTTTTTAAAAATAATTTTTTATGGAAAACAAGTTGATTATTAAAGTGAAGTTACACTGTTGGGACCATTTCTTTGAGGATTTCACAAATTTAGCCTCTGGGTTGTTGGAAGTACACCGCCCTGTATTACAGCACATGCTAAGTTTTCTACATCAGGAATTTTCAATATATTTTGACACGGACAAGCTGGATTTTCAAAATGGATTTTTGTTAATATAATTTTAAAATCAGCACTTTGAGATAACAGTGACCAATAAACAGTGTGTTAGTGTTCCAGAATGATCTAAGTTTCCTGAGAAACTCAGAAATGGATAGAACAGTTTTTTCACCTACAAGTATAATCGTTTATGGAAGATCATTGGAAGTCACTTATTAGTAAAGTTGCTGCTTTATTAATAAAAGTTGTGTATCCCTTTAGAGACGCAGGCAGGAGTTAAAGTCTATCTTATAAAGATAAGTAGTGCTGAATACAAGTGATATTTAATATCTAAAGCCATTTTGATCCAGGAAGTACTTAAGTGTCAGAGCCACTTGGAGCATATTAAGCTTTTCCACAAAGGTTATAACATGAAAGCTGCTTTTTAAAAGAGCACATTCCATGTACGTAAATGAACTTAAAATAACAAATTAAGGCAAACAGTTGTTTATTTTTTAGAACAGCCAGTTAACTGTAAATATTTTAATGTTAGTTTGCTCATCTGTGATCAGAGATCATGCTGAGATGAGAAAAATGTCCCCAAACTACAATTTAATACATTGGGAAAAAAACAATCTAAAAATAATTCCAGCTACAGTCTTTAGATCATATTTGTAATGTGTTATGGGTCCATTTTTCCTGGAATAGCTTAAGCTGAAGAAGTACCCCGTTTTGGAGATTTTGTAGTTAATTTTAATTTGGGCTATTGTTTGGAAAAGAGATGGGCTGTCTGTGTAGATACGAAGTATAGTTTTTCCATAAAACAGATGTTTATTTTGTATTAAAAATACCACTGTACTTGTTTTACACCATTTGTATACATGTGGTGATATTAATGCTGAACTGTAAAATTCAGGAATTAAAATGTGACCCTATAATTCCATGGCTGATGTTTGTGTTTTATTGTAAGTATAAGTTAACTCTTGAGATATGTCCATTTTATATTCTTTTAAGTCAATAAAACATATCCATATTTATACAAATATTAAGTCGTACACCAACTGAATGAAACTCTTAACACAGGGTCCACTGTCCTTTCAGTATCAGTGATGACTTGGGGACAGCCTGGGCAGACAAAATCTCAGCACTGACACATTCCAGCATGAGCTACTCTGCATATGATCAAAGCCTTCTCTTGTATAACATGTAAGTCGGCCTTTTCAGCCAACATCAGTTACCATACAAGCACACTTTCTTTCAAAGCAAATTTTATTGAGCCTCACCTTTTTAAAAACTCTTACCAAATTCCTGCTTAATCCAAGCAATCTAGCCTAAAACATTTCCCTGTATATTTTTTACTTAATTTTAAATCACAAGAAGTATCACATTTAGATTTTATGAAGACTTTAATATTCTGAATAACGGTCTTTTGAGTTTTAAGCTTAAATCAGCATTGTCATCCTAAGAACTCTTATAATGTGAATATTTTCTTGAAATCCAGGATGACAGTTTTCATGCACCTGGGCCTGACATGAAAATAAAAAACCTTAGAAGCACATCTTTGAAGACTGCACATTAAGGGCCAGGGAGATGGCTCAGTGGAATAAGTGCTTCCCTGGCAAGCCCAAGGACCTGAGTTCAATCCCCAGTTCCACAAAAAAAAAAAAAAAAAAAAAAAAATTAGCTGCACATTAGCTGCTGTCTTAAATGACTACAATTACGCTGTATCTTTATCATCGCTCAATAAAGCAAGCCAAAACCCACATTTGTATTTCTTGGGTCCCTTTAACATTTATTTTGTCTTTTAATGTATGTGGTACAGAGTCTCTACGCAAGTCGGACTCATCATGATCCTCCTGTTTCAGCCCCCCAGGGCTGCGATTACAGGCATGGCAGTGCACGCCTGGACTCAGTAGCCAGCTCAGCACGCCCAGCTGCGGGGCCAGCCTGACATGGTGCTGGGTGCAAAACCCAGTCCTTGTGCTTGCCTAAGCAGGCACTTAGTCTGCTGAGCTCTCTCACCCACCCTCCCTTCAAAGTATTTGTGAACATAATCAAATATAATTGTTTTAAATAAGAAGTTACATGAATCATTCCTGTTTTAAAAACTAGTTTTTCTTGTCCATTTAGTGATAAAAATGTAACATGTAGAACACTAGGTTTGCCACCACTGAACACCAGGACTGTAGCTAGAATAAGCATTTTGTTCAATTAGTTTTTATATCCTTTTATAGTTATAGGAGATAAAAAGGAATTCTGAGTTTAAGGTAAGGTTGTACTGTAAGTAGAAAAGGTAAATGTAGGACAGCATAGTGGTAGAAATTTGGTTTTCCTTATAAACAGTACAGATACAAGGTTTCATGAAAAACATCTCGCAGTGGTAGTACTTCTCTCAACAGGCAGTTGTTCCTGTTTTCATACAGTATCTCTAGCAGGTAATTGAGGTGATTAATAACCCACCTATTTCTGAGTTCAAATTGGCTTGCCTCAAAAGTAGTAGTAAAGTGCTGGCAAAAAGCTCAGAAGATTAAAGTGCCTGCAAGCAGGCACAGGGCCCAGGGGTTTGATCCCCAGGCTTGCCATGCCAGCCTCGCCCCCAGGGCGCCCTGGGGTGGCAATTGAGACTGGGCGTGGTAGCACGTACCTGAAATCCCAGCTCTTGGGAGGCTATAAACAGGTAGATCACTACAAGTCTGTTCTAGTAGTGAGACCCTGAACACCCTGTAGACCCTTCCCTAAAATACAAAAATAAAGTAATGGTAAATGTCCAGGATACCTGTTCTTTGGGTTGCCTCATGCCTGGCACAGCAACAACTATTCTACTCCACCTGCTGTCCATGCAGTAGCCACCCATCTTTTAAAGTGAAAATAACTGTGATCATGTAATCTCTGACTGCCCCGATATAAAATTTAAAAATTTTTCACATTGCTTATAAGGCCCTGCATGATTAGTACCTCATCAGTCTTGAATTTACATGCTAACCCTTTCTATCCATTCTATATATACTCACAATTCCTCAGCTATATGCATAATTTCCTGCTGCAAGACTCAAGCTGTTCTTTCCATGCTCTTCTAATCAGCTTAATCATAATTTGCTCAAGGAAGCCTAGCCAGCCCATCTCACAGTACTTGACACTGTCCCTTTTTAATATTTTTCCCTTTGTAGTACTTCACAAGCCCCATGAAGGTTAACCACTATGTCTTTAATATGTAACATATTGTGGATAGGTATCCAAGTTAGTGATTCTGTCCTTTCCCCAGGAGAAAACATTACCAGAAATTTACACTAAATTGATAAGGAGCTGCCTTTCCCACTACCCTTCAGCTCAACACAGTAACAATGAGCTTAATATTTGCATTTACAAAAGCGAGTATTTACTTGATACTAATATTGGTTTAAGGATTATTTATTTTTAAGAAAATCTGGACTTCTGTTTGCTAAGTTGTTTTAAATTACTTATTAATAACTTCTTCTTTAAGTTTCTCTGCAAGCATTCGCCTCTTTAGTAATGTCTGCTTCTCCTCTGCTGTCATTTCAGGCTTCTCTGTCATTTCCTTCAAAAAGAGAAAAGAAAAACACTCTTTATAGTGTAAGATGGATTCCTTTGTCTAATATTTACAATATATTGCCTCAAAAGAACAAGGTCAATGATTAAGGGCATATTCATGGAAGGATGGAAAAAAAGCTAGATGCAGACTGGGTTCGTTCTGTAATATCTCTAGGGAAAGCCTCTTGCATGTGGTACCAGTAGTTGGGGTATTTATGGAACACTCCAAACATTTCACATGACTCAGGTATGCTCCATCATTCTCCCTTATGAGCTCAGCAAGGCAAGTAAAAAACAAAACTACAAGGGAAACACTTTCTATCTCATCATAACTCTCCCAAGAAAGACATAGCAGCTGTCACAGCAGGGTTTTCTTGTACTATTCCAGTTTTGAGAAGTCTCCCTCTATATTTGCACATTTTGACATGCTAAGGCCAGCCATACCTCCACCTCTCCAGGGGATTTTCCTTTTTCCTCTGGAGTTTGGATCTGCTTAGTCCTTACATCCTTTCTCATGGACATCAACTTATCTCTCTTCTGCTTGAGATACTGTTCTCGTTGTCGCAGCTCTTCCGTTCCAAGTGCTGACAAATTCTAGGTCAATTAAGAAAAGGAACTATCTAAATTCAAGTAAGTGTTGAAAATATCTATTGACTTGATTACATTTAATTTACAAGTCTGAGTTCAATCTTGTAACAAAAGGAGTACTTTGTCATTTGTCCATAGTTCTTACTGTGATGTTTTACTTACTGCTATTGGTCCTTCAATGCGTGTATGTTCTAAGCCAGGAGTCATCAGGCCTTTTTGTGAGAAGGAGGAAGTTTCAGGCAACGTTTTTGTCTTTCTTGCCAAGGGTTGTGGCAACGGATTATCAAAATGCGCCTTAACTTCTGACAGTAATTAGACAAAACAATTAGAACATTATTAGAAATACTAAGGTAGGTTCACCAAAATAAGATGACATTAATGATATTAGTTTTTCTTCATACTCATTCAACCAGCATACATTCAGTGTTTATGTTGTGCCAGACACTTAGTAAAAACTATAAACATCATCTCTGTCCCTAACACTGCAGATGTCACAGGCTGCTTAACAATATATAAAAAGTTGGGCCAGCAACATAGCTCAAGGGACTAAGTGCCTGCTCAGGCAAGCATAGGGACCGCAGTTCGATCCTGGCACCACATGCCACACTGGCCCTGCCCCTGGGCACACTAAGCTGGCCACCAAGATTAGGCATGGTAGTGCAGCCTGCAATCCCAGTGCTGGGAGGCTGAAAACAGGAGGATCACTGTGAGTCTGATTTGCGTAGTGAGACCCTGTGCCAAACACACACACACACACACACACACACACACACACACACACTCTCTCAACCACAATGAGACACTCATCTTACAAATAGTGAACTTTCAAAAATAGTAATTCTTCACTAATACTTCACTAATTGTTTACAAAATTGCTTATACGTAAAAACAGAACTGTTGTAATTTTTTTTTGCTTTACAACAGTAAATGCCAAAAATAGCAATAATTTGTTTGTAATTAACTATATATTGAAGGTAACTATAAACCAGCCAATTCTGAGGGAGAACTGAGGCAGGAGGATCACAAATTCAAGTCCTACCTGGGCAACCTACTCTGGTGCAGAGGATGGACTGGAGTCATTTGGGGGAAAATGAAACCATGAGACTGTGCTGTTACATGACATACACCAGACACACAAGCATAGATATTGATCATATGGTTTCTCTTATGAGAAACACAAAGTATATTGAAATTAAAGAGCAAAAGGCTCAACACAACAACTTCTGACACTGCCAGATCTGCGGATAGCCCACTACTATTATGGACTGCTGGACCATATTGGATTATTTTGCTGAATTCATGCACCTACAATATTTAAATGACAACGGAATACCCATCTCTGACAAAACTAAACAAAAAGGGGGATATAAATGAAGGACCATTTTGTAGTGAAA
>NW_004524624.1:12671744-12681641 GCF_000260255.1 Octodon degus | reverse complement strand
CTACTTTCTCTTAGTTTAATGAGAAGAAAGGTTTGTACTAATAGTGTTTAGACAAGATATTACGTCTGCATCTTATACTATAAATAACTACTACAAAGACAACAATATACAATGTATTATTTATTATAACAGTCCTACTAACCTGTTTTGAAACTGTCTCATTGCTATTTCTTTCTCAATAAAATTAATTTTAAAATAATAATAAAATGAAATTAAAGAGCAAAATAAAAGAAGACAATAGGAAAAACAGGAACAGGACAATAGGAAACATCTTTTGCAAATAGAAAGAACCAAGCGATGAAGGGAGGGGGGAGGGAGGAGAGGGGAAGGGGAAGTAAAAAGAATTAAGATATGTTTTGTACATAACCAACTACCCACAAAGAATGTAGTCGTGATGTGCTATAAAAATGCACTAATGAAAATCAAAGTTTAATAAAAGACATGGGCAATAAATACACCAAAAAATGTTCCACATCTCTAGCCATCAGACAAATACAAATTAAAACACTTGAGCTTCCACCTTTTCTGGAATTAATGGCTATCATCAAGAAATCAAATAATAAATGTTGGAAAGGCTCTTGGGAAAAAGGTACCTTTATACACTGGTGGTGGGAATGTAAACTATTATAACTATCAAGGAAATCAGTACAGTAATTCCTCAAAAAAAGAAGTTGTTCGGAAAGTAAACATTCCATGAAAACTACCGATTTCCCTTCTGGGTATCATCCTGAAAAAGCTAATGGCACCGTATTACACTGACACACGCATTCTCATGTCTGCAGCAGCACGACTCACAACTGCTAACTCCTGGAAGTAGCCTGTCCGTCAGCAGGTAAACGGTAAAGAAAATGTGCTGTTTATACACAGTGGACTACTACTCTGCCTTAAAAAGAGAAGTCACTTGTGGGAAACTCGATATACCTGTGGCCATAACATGAAGTGGAATAAATCAAACACATGGCTTAAATACTGCATGTCTTCTCTTACATGAGAGCCAAAATATAAAGAACAAATTAAAAGAAAAGGAAGAAGGGATAGAGATGTTTTGCAAGAGGTGGGGGAGGGGCCAGGGAGGGGATGAAAAACAGGTTTTTTTGTTGTTGTTGTTGTTGTTTTGTGGTACAGGGGATAGGACTCAGGACCCTGCACTTGCCAGGCGGGACCCTGCTTGTTCTACTGAGCTATCTCCCCAGCCCTAAAACAGTAAGATGTGCTATGCATGTGTACCAGCTCCCCCTGGAACATAACTAGTATGTACTGCACAGAGGTACTAATAAAAAGAAAGAAAGAAAACATTTTTAAACTTTCCCAACTGGAAAAAAAAAAAGTCTCATTTTTTTTTTTCTGAGAAAAGGACATTTACTTAAAACCATAGAAATCCATGATAGAGGAAACTGAAATCATGACCATGATTCAATTTTTATTTCAGAATTACTTGTTTTCTTACATGAAATCCAAGCATAAAGAAAGTGGATTTGCTTACTGCTCAGACTTAGGTGTCACGTATAAACACAAGAACTATATTTTCAGTTCAGAATTTCGTAACCTGCAAACTCTAATTTCACAAGCAATTTTAAATAGCAAAGCTATTCAATATTGCCTCCCAGAATTTTTGAAGGTTAAGTACACATGCAAGTATGACACTCTGTCAGGTGTTTCCGTATTCCTATTGCCAGGGAAAGCCCGACGCACTCGCCCTTACCTGAGGAAGGCTGTGCCACACACTCGCCGTCGCCTTGGGACTCACTCCCACCTGCAGCTTCGTCAGTGTACCCCCGGGCTGCTTCTGTTTTAGCCTCCGATAGCTGCAGATTCCATAATACACACAAACAGCTGAGATTAATGTTAACTAATTCTCTTACAAAACCCAAAGATGAAATGTTATTTTCAAAAATTAGAAAGTAGCTCATATTAATTCATTTTTCCTTAAAAACAGAAGAAAATCCTAAAGTATGTAGAGTGCAACTCACAGATGTATAAGCCATGAGCCCCCATACGTGGGGTGATAAATACGTGGGAGATATTACTTCCATAACAAAAATATCTCAAAAGGAAAAAAAGTATCTGCACACCCCTAAAGTGTGGGATCCAAGAAACTTAGTATGGTTTTCATATGAATTGGGTTAAAACTAATGTATTCCAACAGTAATTTTGAACCTGTTTCTCTTCTATACTCCTATATTTTAAAATACTAGTATCTAAAAACTTCAGTGCCTTTTACTAAAAAGAAATTCATTCAAAAATGCATAAATCAAGAGAGCGGGACATCAGGCTTCTCCACTAGAACTTTCCTTGTGGTAACAAGGGAAGACCGGTGATCATCCGGCATGGAAGCTGCAGCAGGTTTAAAAATGGGTGATGTTGAGAAAGGCAAGAAAATTTTTGTACAGAAGTGTGCCCAGTGCCACACTGTTGAGAAGAGAGGCAAGCACAAGACCTGGCCAAATCTCCTTGGTCTCTTTGGGCGGAAGACGGTCAGGCTGCTGGATTTTTACACAGATGCCAACAAGAAAAAAGGTATCACCTGGGGAGAGGATACACTGAAGGAGTACTTGGAGAATCCCAAGAAGTACATCCCAGGAACAAAAATGATCTTTGCTGGCATCAAGAAGGGAGAAAGGGCAGACAGCAGCTTACCTCAAAAAGGCTACTAATGAGTAATAGTCACTGCCTTATTTATTGCAGAACAGAAATGTCTCATGGCTTTTGTATGTGTACCATAATTTAATCTCATACACGAGAATTCAGATCATGAGTGGCTGACAGAATATTTTTGTTGGACAGTCCTGATTTAAATAAAATTGGCTTGTTGTTAAATGCGTATCATTTTTTTCTTCAAGGTTTGACAGTAATTCCAGTTCAGTAAATACTAACACTGTTTTCCCTTCTAAATACATAGTTGGACTTGATTAGTAATGTTGAACTTTTCACAAAGATTGAGAATATCATCTCAAAACTACTGAGTATTGGTTTTATATTTAGATTTATATAACTGGTTATGTGAATATGTTTAAATACTGAGAAATCTTTCATTGTCTCAAAACCAGGCAAGACTCCGCTGTTTCAGTTTGGGTTTATTAGCCTATTAAAGGGAGTGGTTGAAGACAAGAAAGCTATGTCTATATTTTTAGCCTTGACTATGCCAATTTAATTAGAATTCCCTATATCTAAAAAGTGCTGCCTTTTACTTATTGAAAGGAATTTTAGTGTGGTGTATGTATAATACCATATAAAGAATATTTAACATTTCTCACAAAAAAATGCATATACTTTTCATCTACTCTTCTTTAGGTAATTTAGAACAAAAGATTTTTTCAAAGACAGTAAAGTCATACAGGCATGTTTCCTAATGATAGAAAGACTGAAAACAACTTTTAAGTGATTGATAATTTATATCGTTTCCTTTTTCCTTCAGGAAGACTGGGAAAATGTGGAAAGGGAATTAGCAAAAAAGAGTAGAAGAGTGAATATTAGCTTCCATCGCCTCGCCAGGTACATGTTCCGTCTATCCTTGGAAAGATGGGCACTTCACGGAAATGGTTCTTCACGGAGGAACCCAGTGCCACGAAATGTGATACTGAATTATCCTGCTGCAGTCTCATCTATGAAAGCCTGGAGGGGGTCTTCAGGTGCGGTTTCTTCCTCTGGCGTGAAAGAGAAGTGGGACAAGGGCCAGGGACATGGCTCGAGAAGCGGGACAGAAGTAAAGAAATCCCTCACTGCTCGGCGCAGGAGGGGTGCTGAAGAGGAGCAAGGACCTGCGGAGGAGGGCTGGGAGCGGGCGGGGTGGATCAGGTGGACACTGCTGGGAGAGGACTGGAGGGGCCTTGGTGTGCGCCTGCGTGAAAATGAGACGCAAAGTCTATTTTGGGACTAGAACAAGAACACGGAACTCAGTCTGGGAGTTGTTTTGGGATCCAGTGCCATGTTGGATCACCCGCCACTAATGACCCTGGCAGAGCTCCGGAAGGGCAGAAATCCATCATTTCTGTCTTTTTGTTGTTAAAAGGGGTGACTTGACAGTAGTGATGGCTGTTATTTCAACACAGTGAAAGAATCAAGGAGAATGGAAAAGTAAAATGTTTTTTAATCTTACTTCATTCAGAAAATTAACAGAAATATTTATAAGGCATTCCCCCAGAATGTGATATTATAGTTTTTGAAGTTGATGATCCTAGTCTTTTTTTTTTTTTTCTCTCGGAACCGGGGATTGAACTCAGGCCCTTGCGCTTGCCAGGGAAGCGCTTATTCCACTGAGCCATCTCCCCTGCCCCAATGATCCTAGTCTTTATCCAGGAATTTAAAAGGTAGCTTTTTGGATAAATTACAAAATGAATAAAGTTATAAAGATTATTTTTGTGTAGTTGTTTGGTTGGTTGTTTGGGTACTGGAGATTGATGCCAGGGTCTTGCACATGCTGAACACAAGCTCTACGATGAGGCCAAACCTCATCCTCAAGAATTCCTTCCTCTATAAGAAGGTATTAAGTAAGTAAACATTGTTATAAGTATACGCTTTCTATATTTAAAAATTAAATATTTAGACTTGTCAAGAAAATATGAATAATGAGGCATGGTGTAATTCCCCCAAAGCTTACATACAGCAGAGATGACAGGGAAAATGACTAAGCAATAACAGCAATGAAATATACTTCTGTTGCATTTATATTTTCTATGGGCACCTGTTTTTTTCTCTTCCTTTCTTCTTCCAACTCATATTCTTCTTTGGATTTTCTGAAATACAGAAAACATCAATCTGCAGGGAGCAAGCTGGATCTGTTGAACGTTTTCCACTGTGACCTCATTCTCACCCCTACAGGGCCTCTCACTAAGCTGACCCAGCCTGAGTCACCTGACAATAGTTTTTTCTGTGCATGGAACCCACAGGAAACATAAAGAGCACAACAGAAAAGAACAGGAAGTAGGGAGGTTCTCAAAGGGGAAGGGATCAAGAGGCCAAGGATGGGGGCGCGTCGGGGGTAGGGGGATGCAGAAGAAAGGAAGGAATTGGGATGTGTTGTGTACATAAGCCGACTCCACACAGGGAATGTGCACATTTGCACTGCAACATGTACTAATAATCTAAAATAAAATTTAAACAATTAAAAACATTTTAATAATAATGTTAACGTTTTTAAAAATAAATATAGTACAGGTTGAGCATCCCTAATTTGAAAATCTGAAATGCTCAAACTTTTTGTAATCCAACATAACCCTCAAAAGCACTGCAGATTTGAGATTTTCAGATTAGGGATGCTCAACCAGTAAGGTCTATGCAGTCCAAGTTCCAAAATACATAGAATCATGGCCCTAACCATTTTGGAGAAGGGATTTCAAACTTATAAAATGATGAATCACTTTGGTGTTCAGTACAGAATTCACGTTTTCTGGGGGGGGGGGGAAATATATATATATATATGGAGAGATAGAGAGAGCGAGAGAGAGAGCTCACTTTAACATTACTAACAATCATTCAAAAATAAGGAAAGAGGTACCTAAGAACTTCCCTCAGGATTTTCATCTCTTCCTGCTCAAGGTCACTGACCACATCAGAGCCATCAGTTAAGCAGTCAGGTAACACACCTGTTCAAACACCACATGGAAGAACTTCAACTCAACTGAAAACTCTTCTCACTGCTCCAATGCATCTAGTAAAATTAGTTTATGATTTATCACTTTAAAAACCATTCCAAGCTTCTCTATCTTTGTTTTGTTATTGTTTTATTTTGGTGTTGTCACTGCTGTTTTGAGACAGGAACTCCCCATGTAGTTCAGACCAGCTTTGAACCCACTATGTAGCCCAGGCTGGCCTCAAACTCACAGTGATCCTCCTTCCTCAGCCTCCCACAGGTGTGTACCACCATGCCCAGCCAAGCTTATCTAATGCTTCTCTTTCTGCTTCTCATTTTAAGGAATCAGTCCCACCAAACACAATTTTATTGAGAAATATCTCTTAATGATTATTTGCATTAGCTATTGAAAATAATGACAGGAGCTGAGGATGTAGCTCAACAGTGGAGCGCTAGGCTAGCACACGTGAGGTCCTGGGCTAGTTCCCCAGCGCTACCAAAAAACCCCACAAAAGTATGGAAATAAAATAAATATAAGTTACTGTCTCCCATCATATAATATGAGGTCATACAATGAAATCACTGAGATAGCGCAGATAATGAAACTATATTCTCCCAGGTGACCCTTAAATGGAAATTTATAAAATAAATGTTATTCTATCAAAACAACACTTAAAGGGCCAGGGATATAGCTCAGGGGTACAGCATCTGGCTGGCAAGTGCAAGGTTGTTTGATTCCCAGTACCCCAAAAACCATAAAGAAAACAAAACAAAACAAAATTTAATACTCTTCATTTCTATCATAATAAATGTTACTGACAAGGGGTCTACCTACTATGTAAAATGAAAGCCCGAATGCTAAGCACTTTGGAAGGATAGAAATATAAAAGATTCAGTTTCCACCCTCAGAGCCTCTGCTCAGGTATGAGCCTAATTACTACAGACCACAGCAGCACCAACTTTGCCCAAAGGCAAATAAAAATTCATATGAAGTAATTTTAAGTGTTGGTTTAACTTATATCTTCCTGATAAGCAGGCAAATTGTACTAAATACTGCATTCCTATCTATAATAATTATATTCGATAGCATTAACAGAATGTCTCTTCCTTTTTTATCTTCCATGTTATTATCCACATAGGAGGAGGGGATTTTAGATATGCCCTGAAGTACAGTAACTTTACTATTCTAATACCCTTGATGTTTTCATGCATTTGTTAAAATTAAACATTTTATTTTGAGATAACTGCAAATTTACATGCAGTTGTAAAGAAGTAAAGATACAACATATCTTACGTCTCCCAGTGGTAACATCTTGTAAAATTATAGTACAATATCACCAGAAAACTGGCACATAGGAGGGGCCTGGCATCCAGACCCTTAAGAGCAATACAACCATCAACACAAGTAGCTACAGCGCTCATTTCTTTAAGAAACAAAGGACAGGTCCTGCTTCCAAACTGCCCTATGATCCCAGAACTCTGGGAGGCTGACACTGGAGACACAAGTTGGAGGCCAGCCTGGGCAATTTAACAACTTAGCAAGACCCTGTCTCAAAACAAAAAAAAATATATATATATATAAAGAGCTGAAGACAGAGCTCAGGGCAAAGGCCTTAAATTCATTCCCCAGTACCTGCAAGCCATTATAAAGAGTATCATGGCAACCAACTGAACAAAACAATACAAAAGAAGCACACAAGAATTAAAATGAAATGACCAAAAATGTAAGCTTTAGGGTTTATTTTTTCTGTAGTTACTTTGTTTTCATGGTGCCGGGCTGAACCCAGGCCCTGATGCGTCTGAGCCATGAACTCTTAACACGGATTTACCTCCCCAGGCGGATCAACAAATCTGAACAGAAACGAGAACCTATTTTAAATAGGAGATGGCACAATGACAAGAAATACAGTCAGCAACTTAGCTGATGGGAATCAGAAATTCTAGTGTGGTTCCGGCACACACTAAGGACACAAAAGCAGAAAAAAAGCTAGAACGTTTGAGCACAGAGATAGGCAAAGATGAAGCCAAAGAGAGCCACTAGCGCCTGCCTTCTCTCCTCTGTTCCATACGATGCTGGTGAGAGAGTCACACGCACCTGTGGCCTGGACCAGCGGCTCTAGCTGTGGCCCCAGCTCCACCTAGCTTCAGCATCACCCAGGCATGTGTTACACAGGCAAGTCTTCTGCGCTTTTTATACAGTGGAGTACTTCTCTGCGATAAAAAGGGTGTTTGGGGTATTTCTAGCTAAATGGATACATCTTGGGACCACACTCTTATTAATCTCTGAGAGCTTGCCCATGAGCTTTCACAACCCTCCAAACTGATTCCACTGTGCATGAAAGCTTAGGAATCATTTCCTCTTCTTAACATGTTAACAATAATAAGCCATGAGAATAGGTACCTTCTCTCAGCAGTCACTAAACCAGTCAAAAATATCAAAATTTGTTCACATAATGGCAGAGTAAAAAAACCAAGCGCTATAAAATCTAAAACATCATTAAATCGGATTTCAGTCTGCTTTCCTTGAGGTCAAGCACACTGAGCAGGAAGTCTGTACACTCAAAAGCCCTTCACTTACCCACAAGTTTCAAAGGTAGAATATATTTATATAAAGGAGCTACATTTAAAACCATATTATAACCAGAACTGGCAAAACTGGAAGAAAAAAAAGGATTTAGAACTTAGATTTCAAACGTCAACATGTTACCATTTCTCTCTTGAATGATTCGAATGGCCTGCAGCTGCATTTCAATGTTTTTCTGGACCATCATCGTTTTAAAGATGGTAAAATCTTCTGCCGCCAACACAGGTTGCAAAATGGCCTGTGGGAAGAAATCTGGAGGTTAAATGAAGTTCTAAATTTTGAAATTATATCCCATACCAAAATACGGCATGCTAATTCATGAATGCAAAGCACGATTTATGACTAAGTGACCTAAACGATTTCAATGTTTTCTTTCATTTTTCATCTTTTTTTCCATTGGTATGCTTGCATAGTGACTGTACACTCATCGTAGAAGCGGTGCATGTACCTAACACATTCTCTGTATCTCCCTTTTCTCCATCTCTTTCTCCCTCTATTTGCAAAATATCTGCCTCTCTGCTTCCTGTTATCCATCTTTTATAAAAGCCTTTAAAATAGGATTTTCAAGAAGCTACATTTCACTGTGATATATTTTTCCGAATGAGCCAGTATTAAATGACTCTAAAAACAACACATAACTCTGCCTTACATTTTTTTTTAATCTTTTATGTATTTATTTGGCATAAGGTCTCGCTACCCAGCCTGGACAGGAGTGATCCTCCAGTCTCAGCCCCCCCCCCCCCAGTGCTGGGATTACAGGCATGCACCACCATGTTTGGTTTCAGTGGCGGGCACAGCATGCCCAGGGTTTCTGGTGAGCACCGCATGCGGGTGGTACCGGGGATCAAACCTGAGTCCTTGCCAGGCAGGCGCTTAAAACTGCCACGCTATCCCCCCAGCCCCTTGCCTCACATGTTTAAAGTTACCACGATGGCATCTGGATTTGTTTTCAGCCAAAACATTCAATTATTTTTTGTTGTTGTTGTTGTTTGAGGGAGTTTTGTTTTGGTTTTGTGACACTGAAGATTGAACCCGGGCCCCTGCATTGAACTGCACTTCCACACCACGACCCTGCCCTTCAAGACAGGGTCTCACAAGGTCAACAGGTTGCCTAGACTGGGCTTGAACTCTGAATTCTGCCTCAGCCTTCCAGGGTGCTGAGACTACAGGCACGCACTTCGACGCTCAGCTTCAGTTTTTTTTTTAATAAACAAGAATGTTCTCCTAGGGCCGGGGAGATGGCTCAGGAGAATAAGCGCTTGCCTGGCAAGTGCAAGGGTCTGAGTTCAATCCCTGGTTCTGCCAAAAGAAAAAAAAAAAGGAATGTTCTTCTTCCTACAATGTAAAACTCAGTAAATAAAACATGCACAATGTTCCAGGAAAGACAATACTAATAATTCATTTGTGAAAGAGGTATGTTTTGGGATATTTAGTGGTAAGGTTTTTGTTTGTCCTATATAAAACACTTCAACAAAAAAATCAAACTATTACTTTTTAAAACCCTACTCCTTCACTCATTTTCTCTAAGTAGAAAATGCTCCATCCCTGTAGAATTTTAGCCATAGGACCACCAGACCACAGGAAAGACATAAAATATCTAAGTCATTTGGAAAGACAAAACTGTTTTCCTCACAGTTTGGAGACTGTGCCCAAAGGCACCTGCTCAGTGAACTTCCGCCCTACAGTCTCTGAGGAAGCAGGGCATCTGGGCTCCTGGGAGGGCTGCTACTCGGCCGGGCATCCT
>NW_004524624.1:12670747-12671319 GCF_000260255.1 Octodon degus | reverse complement strand
GTGCAGCTCAGTGGTAGAGTGTGTGCTTAGCATACACATGACCCTGGGTTTAACCCACTAGTATGTAAAAAAATTTTAAAATAAATTTTAAATCAAGGCAAAGATGTTCCCTCTTACCAGTCCCATCCAACATAGTACTGAAAATCCTAGCTGACGCAGTAAGAAAAGTAATAAACCAGGCACCAACTGGGAAGAAACAAAACAAAACAAAACAAAATGCAAAAATAAAAAAATTTTAACTTCTAGAACTATAAATAATTATAGCAAGGAGGCAGGATACAAGATTATCATTTAAAAATAAGCTGCTCTCCTATGTACCACAATGAACTGAAATTTGAAACTAAAAATACAACACCACTTATACTAACATCAAAAAAGCAAAACTACTTAGGAAATAATTCTAACAAAGTACACAAAAAAAATCTATACTAGGAAAACTACAAGCCTCTATTTTTTTTTTTTTTTTTTTGTAACAGGAATTGAACTCAGGACCTTGCACTTGCCAGGTAGCTGCTGTGCCACAGAGCTACATCCCCAGCCCTAAGCCTTTAATTTTAATCTAAATAAATAGA
>NW_004524624.1:12667521-12669282 GCF_000260255.1 Octodon degus | reverse complement strand
CCCCGCCCCCATCCGCCTCCCGCCCCGCCTCCCGCAGATCACTCTCTGCTTCCCACTGCTGTGCTGGGAGCCGTTTCTCATCGGCCCGGCCCCTCCGCCATCTGACTATGGACTGAACCCTCTACAATTGTGAGCCAAAATAAACCTCCACCCTTTAAGTTGTGAGGGTTGAGTCTTGTCTCAGAGATAAGAAAGTCACTTACAACAGTGTTCTGAAGCCAGAGGGAATATTTTGAGGGGAATTAATGACTATGTGTCTTTCACTGCAACACTTCCTACTAAAACACACACTGTAGTTTTGATCAGCCTTTTGTAAAATACCTACAGAAAGAAGCTCAGAATTTCAACAACTAGAGAATAACATAATTAAAGAAATGATCAAAACAAAATAGCACTACACACCTAGCAGGATGACTAAAGTCCAAAAACCTGACAATACCAAGTACTGACAAGGACATGGCAAAACTGGAACTCCTAGACATTGCTGAAAAAAATTAAAAATGATACATTTTAGACAATTTGGCATATTTTTACAAACTCTGCCTTACCATATGATCTGCAATACACGTATAGATGCTTATCCACTTGAGCTGAAAACTTTTTTTTTTTTTTAACCTGTTGAATTGTCTGGTTGGTGGTTTGGTTTTTTTGAGACGGATCTCACTACGTTACTAAGTTAAGTTACCAGACTGGACTCAAACTTATGATCCTGATCCCCCAGCTACCACCATGCCTTACATAGGAGAAAACTTGTATGCTCACATGAAAGCCCGCATACAAGTATTTTATAACAGCTCTAGTCAGAACTGTCAAAAACTGCAAGCAACTAAGCTGGATAATCAAGCTATGGTACATCTAGACAAACTGTGTGACAAGAAGTTACTAAGTCGCAAAACCAGAGGAATCTCAGATGCATGCTGATTAGTACAAGAAGCCAGTCTGAAAAGACTGCATGTTGTGTGTTTCCAATTAAACTCTGGAAATGCAAAATTATGGAGACAAATAAAGGGACACTGGTGGCCAAAGGGACTGGGACAAGGCCAGAAAGATGAATATGTGGAACACAGGAGTTTTTCAAGGTAATCAAAATATTTTGGTGACAATTGTGGCAAATATTTTGGCAAAATCCAAATAACTATACAACATGAAGGATAAAAGAAGTTAATATTGATTCATCAAGTGTACCAGACATAACACATTAACTTAAGAGTTTACTAAGGGAAAATACCTACTTAATTTTCTCTAAATCTAAACATTGCTCTGAAATAGAAAAATCTATTAACTTTTTAAATCTTAGCTACCACTCACAGAAAATATGACTATTATCCTGTATGGGTTTTTTAGAAATTAAATGGGCAACACACATATATGATCTTTTCCACATTTCAGTTATGGGAAAAAAAAAAATCACCATTTTGGACCAGCGAGATAGCTCAACTGACTAAAGTGCCTGCTTAGGCAAGCGCAGGGACCTTAGTTCAATCCCCTCTACACACACACACACACACACACACACACACACACCCCACCTCCCCCCAGGGCAGGCTGAGTCATCAGCGTCAAGTGTAGTGACACAGGCCTGCAATCGCAGCGCTGGGGAGGCTGAAAGCAGGAGGATCACCACAAGTCTGAGCTGTGTAGTGAGACCCTGCAACAACCAAATACATAAAAAACAAATAAATAAATCATAATTTTACTGAACTATTATTATAAAATAAATGTTTTTACAAGAATTGGTTTCAGAAAAATCAAAGCAAATAA
>NW_004524624.1:12653779-12666771 GCF_000260255.1 Octodon degus | reverse complement strand
TATAATCATTCTGAATTGTTCAGAACAGCAAAGCAGCCACAACATCACAACTGAAAATGCTCCCGTAAGAGGACTGCTGGAACCACTTCAGAAACTGGCAAGAGTGATGCGATATGTGTGTTTGAAGTAAAGGAGAATAACTTCAGGGGGATTCAACTGCCATTCTTTTCTAAATTGGTAGGTAAGTATTTTAATCCATGGATTTCCTTTAGAATTCACAGATAAACAACAGAAAACTATGCTGTTAAAAACCAGGAAGGACTTTTTGTCCATGTGCCTTTTCAGTTGGAACACTTGTCCTTGCCCCTCTTGCTGGCTCAAATACACAAAGAACATGCCACAGTCACTGGGCTATGTCAGCGATAGCACCCTGCAGAGTTTTTGGTGGCACAGACAGACCGGTGTGACAAGCGTGACATAGGTTTGTCACCACTGGTCTAGGTCTGACTAAGCAAGGTGAAAAGAATTTACAAGTCTGCTTTCATAGCACAATTTCATAAGAGCTAATAGCTGGCTTAGAAAATCAAAACAAGTTAATACCAAAAAATTACCTCCTAAATTACTTATGGTAAGCAACCTTTTTCTTGAGTTCATTCTTAGAAATTCCTTGTTGGTATAATGAAACCAACATTGATTTTCATGATAAAGATTAACTAGAGACAAGGCAATAAACAATGTTTAAGCTATTTTTCAGATGATGGCCTGGCGAGGATTTAATGTTGGCATTTGGTTTCTAGTGACTAAGAGTTTGTTCTCGTAGAACATAATGCTAACTAACTACTCCACATGGAAACTGAACCAAAGATCTGACCTAATCACTACAGTGACAATCAAACAACAAGGCCCCTAATTTATTTACAGACTACCTGATATTGCATAGTACACTAGGTATACACTAGGTATTATGCTAAAGGCTGTCTTAGTTACTTTTCTCATCGTTGAGACAAAACACATGAAACCAAAAGTTAAAGGAGAAAAGATTTATTTTGTTCATATTTTATAGAAGTTTCTGCTTATAATCAGCTAGGCTGTGTGATGCAGCCACAAGTCCAAGATGGTGTGGCAAAAGAAAAACATTGTGCAGTGGCAAAGCAGTAAGGGGACAGCCATGACCCCTTCTGCCCCTTACATTTTATCCCAGGCCACTGAGGACGGTAGCACTCACACCCTTAATCTTAGGGCCCCTGATCCTTGCATTGCACCATGACTCAATTCCAGTGTCACCTATTCTAGATCCAGCCACCCCTGAAAATGCCCCACCAACGACCACATGAGGCTTTGGGAGACAGTTAGATGCAGCCGTGACATCGGTTTACAACATTATCTCTTAACCTTCACAAAAACCATTAGAAGTAGGTACTATCCTGGGTTGGGGAGATAGCTCAGTAGAACAAGCACCTGCCTGGCTAGCGCAAGGTCCTGAGTTCAATCCCCATTACCGCAAAAAAAAGGAGCGAGAGAAGAAGTAGATATTATCCTTATATATAAATGTGAAAACTGAAAAACAAAGATTAAGAAGGTAAAACTATCAAAATAAAACCTTTTGTTCAACATGTTACAGCTAGTAAACAAAAGGTCCAAGGTAAGTCTTTCTCTAAAGGCTTGCTTCCTTCTAGATAACAAGACTATTACCATCCAACTCCAAGCAAATTAAAATGTGTATGGCAGAATGAAAGGATGTGGGTAGTAGCACGTTAATCTTATTTTTTTTTAACTTTTATAGTAGTTTGTTGAGCTTAATCTGAAAACAACATTTTAAAGTTCCAAACATCTATGTTCACAAATAATTTAGGAAAAACAAACAAAAGATAATTATATTTATTATCACAGATGGGACCCAGCTTATGATCTTTCCACTTTATAATAATACAAAAACAATACACATTAACTAGAAACCATACTCAGATTTTTGAATTTTGATCTTTTCTTAGGCCACCAGTATGCCACACCGTACTCTCTTGCAGCTGCAGCAAGCCACGGCTCCTAGCCTATCACAGCGGAAGAAACAATACTCTACAGTACCCATGTTGCTAGAGTCTGACACTGGGTACATTAAATGCACAAAATGCATTTTTGTCTTTCAATATAATGGGTTCATCAGGACATAAATCCATACTAATTGAGGTTTATCTGTAATTTTCAATCAAATTATTCCCATTCCACTAAAAAGAAGAAAAATATCCCTTTTATTACTCCTTAGGCTAATAAAGCTATTAGTGAACTGTGAAATGTTTGCTTCATGTACCTTTTAGCTAATAAAGTGTTGACATTAGTTGGATACCCCAATAACATTTAATTTTTAATATCATGTTAAAGACTTTCATCTCTAAGTTTAGAGATGGCTATTAAATAAGAAAGGTGTGCAAAGAGGAAGTATATGAGAAAGTGCTGCCCTAAACAGTAGTCAAAGTGACCTCTTCAAGGTCACAGTTGACAAATACTACTGATCAGTCACGAAGCTCTTATCGCTAAGGTAGTAGTAGCTAGTAATGAAACATACCAAAAATAGCTCAAAGTACCTACAGTCTAATGAGGCAAAAGGACTTGCATGAAGCCATAATTCAAAGCACAGTACCAAATATTTCTAGGTAAAAAGTACTTAGTGAGTTTCGCTGAGCTCCAGTTGGTCTGGAGGTAGCAGCCAAGCTGCCCTAAGGAGCAGCATTTCAGCCAGGTCCTGAAGAACGGGAATTTTTTGAGTTAAAGGAGGGATGATAGTGGTTTAGTGAAAAGGCCACACATGCTAGATCACTGATAGTGACCCCTTTAGAGCTGTCAATGGTACAAACAGCCTGCTGGGGCACACACACCAGGGGGTCACCATCACTACTCTAGGTTAAAAGGCAGCATAAGCAAAGCTGAGCATATAAATACTTGTAAGAATGAGTGGCCCAGGTGGGCGTGGTGGCACACACCGACAATGCCAGCACTTGGGAGGCTGAGGCAGGAGGATCACTGCAAGTTCTTGGCAAGCCTGGGCTACAAAGTGAGTTCAAGGCCACCTTGAACTGCATAGTGAAACCCTGTCTCAAAAAGACAACCAAAACAAACAAACAAAAAAAAGAATGAGGACATAAATCGGACTGAAAACAGAATTTGGGGTTACATCACAATCCTCACTATCATCTTGCTAAGGAATTACACTTTAGTTGGTAGAGGACAGGAGCCAGACAAATTTTTAAAAAGAGTAGTTGTGTAGAAGCAACATATTCCTACCCTCACACCCTGAGCAAAGCCCTCAGTTAGATTGCCCAGGTTGGTGCGTCAGTGCTGCTGCTTAGTAAGTCTGCTTTACTTTCCTCATTTATAGATGGAAGCTCAACGGTACCCGTTTCTTAGGAGGTATCATAATGATTAAATAGGATAACACATACCAGGGTATAAAACATCAAGTAGCATAAGCTCTCAATAAACATAAATTACACATATACATATTATTTTCTCCAGCACGGAAGAACTAGTGGGGCAATACACAGGTTTCAAGAGAAGTCTCAAGACTAGGAAGTGTGGATCTGCTAAAGGCCGCTACAGGATTATCAGAGATCTATATAAATAAAACAAGCAATTTCAATAAACCCTACAATCTTAATACACTTCTGAAAGTTCATTTTTAATTGTATTAATGCCTCAGATGAGTTAATGAACTTATCAGTTATCATCTGTCAAGAAGACCCTGCATATAATTATTTTTCCACTTCTCAAGCATCTACAATATTATGCTTTCACAAACATCCTATATTTAAGTGAAACTCCAGCAAATTTTGTTATAACTACTTTCTCATAACACAAAAGCGAAAACCTGTGATGTTCGAGTCTTTGCAAGAGGAGAAGTGCACGCTTCCTGAAACTGATCTTCGTTAATTCCAATTTCTTTGAGGTAACCTTCTAACAATTTTTCAACCTAAAAGGAAAAGGTTTGATTTAGACAATTTTCACAGAAAAATTCTAGATGAATAGTTTTTTTTACGAATTGATTGAGAAAAGTAAACCAATATATTTTTGCAAACATTAACCAACATAATATTATATTACATACAAGTAATAGCATCTTTAACTGAAAACAAATGAGAAGATATTTTGCTTGGTTGCTTGCTTTACAGATAGTCACATGAAATTTTCTTTCATCTACTACAAACAGTCAAGACTATGAAAGTCAATGTGGCAAAACTCTTCTAAAACCATGTGTATTTTTAAAAAATTTACTAGTTGACCATAATATAGTGAAAAATTACCCATTTTCTGGAGGCCACGTAAAAATGCAACTTCAAAACCAGATATAAGATCTCCACAACTATGTTAAAACCATTCTTTAGATTCTAGGGTAGAAGAAATACAAAAAATGAGATGCTCAGAGAATTTGTGGAGTCTGATAAACTAGTAATATTTGACTAGCCTAGATATTTATAAAATTAAACAATTTGAATGAAACAAAATCCATTTTTTTATATATAGACAAGCAACAAGTATTTATATCCCAATTACCTTTTAAAAAATCAGTAAAAAAAAAAAAAATACTCACTAGTTCTTTATATTCCTGGTGAATCTCTGTATAGGTCAATTTGCTTTCTTCTTCATCATCAAAAACTAAATTTATAAGAAAAATATGACACTATTAAAAAAATAAGTTCACAAAATCATTAACACAAAAACTGTTTACAAAGAGAACTATCATTTTGATTACCTACCTCTTCAATTTTTGAATTATTTTTCTTTAAAAATATGCACATAAATATATAAATTATTAATTGTAAACAAGTTTTTCCTTCTCTTTAAAAATATTCTAAACAAAACTATCTCATACTTAACAGAAAGAACAATTTGTTATTCTTTTTTTTTTGGCTGAACTGGGGATTGAACTCAGGCCCTTGCGCTTGCCTACTGAGCCATCTCTCCGGCCCTTTGTTATTCTTTAATTAATAATATAAAGCAATAATTTCTTCATATGCTTTTAATGAATTAATATGTTAAATCCTGGGCCAGCAAGGCAAGACAGCTCAGTGCTCTAAAGCGCCTGCTTAGGCAAGCGCAGGAACCAAGGTTTGAGATCAAAGGCACCACATGTTGCTACAGCCCTGCCCCCAGGGAGGGAGGGCTGAGCCGGCCACAAAAATAAATAAATAAACCCTTTTATAACATTCCTTAGATTATTTTATTGTACTGGAACTTGGCTGATGCAAATTTTACTGAAAGTGATCAGGTTATTTTGTTACCATAAACAGTATGTGGAAAGGGGTAGGTTTTAAAAGATACCTATGTTCCCCCACAGAAGATACAGATATTCCTTCAAGAAGCTACAATCTGCTGGACATAGTAGTAGCATATGCCTGTAAAATTATAGTCCTCTGAGAGGTTCAGGAGCAAGGATCACAGTATTCAAAGCCAGACTGAGTAACTTAATGAGACCCTGCTTCAAAATAAAAAGGACTTGAGATAGGGCTTAATCCAAAGGTCCTGGTGTCCAACCCTCAGTACCGAGGGCAGAGAGCCACAATCTGATAGGGCAAGACATATTCACAAATTATAAGCCATGAACATTTCTCGTTCTCCCAGAACTATCTTCCTAAAATGGAAAACTAACTTCTATAACTTTCAGTTTAAAATGAAACAAATGCTTTGTCTAGAGAGTAAGTACAAAATCCTTAGGCCAAATAGGATTCTACAAGATCAGATCCCAGTCTCATCTCCCACCACTCCAAAATCCTAATCTGCCACCCTAACAATACACAACCACTTAGAATAGCTCGAAAGTGAAGGTTCAAACCCCCTTACTTGTGCTCAAGCCCGTCCTTGGTTTTCTGCCTGTACTCTACCCCATGTCCCCTTTCTCCCCACCCTTCTTCACGACACTGCCAAGTGTCACATTCTCCACGACCTGCTACTTGCTCCCAACTCTAGGCTGACTAGACTAGTAACACAAAACATCCTGTGCCTACCACTATTATACCATTCGATTCTTTCTATTTTATGGTTTACCTGCTTGTTTTCCCCTATAAATTTTTAAGTTTTTTTGCTTGTCTGTTTTATGCAGGGTTTCACTACGCAGGTCAGACTCATAGTGATCCTCCTGATTTCTGCATCCCCAGTGCTGGGATTACGGGTGTGTGCCACCACAGCCAGACTCCATCGCAGGCTCAGCTCGCCCAGGGGTGGGCCAGCATGGCATGCAGTGCCAGGGATCGAACCCTGGCCTCTGCACTTATCTAAGCAAGCACTTACTCTGCTAAGCTGTACCACCAGCCCTCCCTATCAATTTTTTTAAGCACAGGATTTTGTTATTCAAGGACACTAAATATTTGTTGAAGAAAATGTTGATGCCACAAAGTGTATAAAATTAATCTTTAAATTGTCTAATACAGGTATAGCATACTGACCAGCCCAAGGCTGTGAAATATAAAAAGTTGTTTCAAGTTCACTGGCATGTTACTTCAATTTATCCTGTATCGATTTTATGTAACACCTCACAATCATTTGTTAGCTACTTTAAGTTGTTTCTGGTTAGTTCTAAAATCAAATTATTAGGGCCAGCCAAATAGCTCAGCGGATTAAAGCCCCTGCAAGAAGGCGCAGGAGCCAGGGGTTCAGTCCCTAGGCCTGGTGTGCAGGCCCCAACCCAGGGGCGTGCTGAGACAGCAACTGAGACTGGGCATGGCGGTGCGCGCCTAAAATCCCAGCTCTTGGGAGGCCTATAAACTGCAGGATCACTTCGAGTCCAATCTAGTAGTGAGCCCTGAACATACTGTAGACCCTTCCCTAAAATACAAAAAATAAAATAAAATTATTGTAGTACATATATATATACAGCTGAGAATTTGCTTCTCTATAAAATTATACAATCAGGTAAGTCAGTACTGAAAGGCACCCACTTTTGCCTTTGTGGGATAAAAAAGATGAGCTTGCTTGCTTATATTTATTTCAGCATTTAGTCTCAGAAGGGACCCCTCCTGTCTCTCAGGAGTTATTCCTATTCTCCATTCCTTTTCTCCAAAGAATTTTCCTAGTCTAAAAAACTAAATAAAAATTAAAAAATCAGAATTCTACATGTGTTATTAGTCTCAAGTATTTTAAATCTTTAAAGGAATACAAGTAAAAGGTTTGTTTTTGAATCTCCTTTAAAATTACCTGTAAAAACAGCACTTAGTAACTACTAGCTTATAATGAGACTGTAATAAAGATCCAAGCCAGGTGTGGGGGTGCATGCCTGTAATCCCAGCTACTGGTGAGGCAGGGGTGGGAGGATCAGGAAGTTCCCTGGGCAAGGAAGAGAGACATGCCCCAAACTCAAAAAAGAATTCAATGGTTAAATGCAATTTTGCTTTTATTGAGTGCATGGAATCATTTATCCATAAACCATTATTCTAAGATTATCCAGGATAACAAACCACTTGATAGCTGAATCTCCCCTACTCTCTCGATTAAATCACTGCAGAGCCATTCAAAAGTCGCTAGTGACTGAGGGCCACATTACCTTTTCAGTCAGGCCACTCATCCTGGCCTTCATTCCCTTCAGCTTGCACCCACTGACCCCAGCTCCATCCCACTGATCCTTAAAAACAAATCTAATCCTTCCAGCGTAGAGACGTTCAAATGATTGGGGATATTAGTACCCTCCAAGTCTTGTCCAGTAAATAAACAAGATAATGACAGGACACTGCTTCATATGAGTTTCTGGTTCCTTTTCTGTGAGTGGGGCCAATTTGTCTGCAAAAACTGAATTCAATGTGAACTGTTAAGCTGGGGTCCTCCCTCAAAGGGTCCATTATAGCACATCGGTCAGCCCCGTCTGTTGTAAGGAGTCGCACCCAGCCCCCACTGATGGCACAGCTGAGAGAGAGAGGCTCCACCAGAGGGATACGGGCCATAGACTACCAGCCCCGGGCCCGCGGCAGTAGTTACAGCTCCCTTCTCTGTACGACAACGTCGATAGGGGTAAATCATTGTTCATTTTCTAGACTGACTCCACAGGGTGAAACGCTGAAAGTCAGAAGGAACTCAAGAGGCAAACTGGCATTTCTCCTCCCAAGTGGCTGAGCAAGCTGCCGAAGAGGTAAAGAGCAACAGTCCACCTGCCCGCCAAGGACAATAATGTGTGTGAGAGCGTGAAAGAACGAACACGGGGCTAAAGCCTAAAATTTTAGGTCCTTGAAGCCCGGGGTGGGGGGGGGGGGGGCTTTCTAATTCCAGATCTGCGAAGGGGGCCGTCTGTGGCGTGCATACGATTCTTCCTGCAATAACTAGCTCTAACCCTGGCCCACAGGGATGGAGATGGAGAAGACAAGAGATGGTTTCTGGCGACCTCCCTCCCGAGCACGGCTGGTGTAAGGGAGGCAGCAGGGATCACCAGTTTAGACTCTGGTTTTTACCTTCACATTTCTGCTCCACAAAGTCCAGGATGGGGATGTACCAGTCAGGACCTCGGAGGAACCCCGCGATGCTTTCCACCACCCATTCCACCTCGTCCTCTTCTTCCGCGGCCATCCCGCCCCCACGGGGCTACGCAGTTCCCGGGGCCAGTTTCCCAGAACTTGCTATAACCTCTTGGCCGCAAAGAACCGAGAGGGAGTGGGAAAGGGTTGCCCCGGTGTCGTGCAGCCACCTGGATAAACTACAAACCAGTTAACGTAAAATGGTCGCTATGGCAACAGTCGTAGCCACCCGGGACAGGGACCCGGAAGTGAAGCCGCCTTCCCCGGCGTGGGCACCTCAATGCATTTAAAGAACGTTTCTGATTGGCTGAGATGCTACAGTGGCGGTTCAAAAGATAGACCTCCGCCATTGGCCGGGAATTGCTAGGCCTTGCAGAAGCGTTACCATTGGCTGCAGATGCCAGAAGGAATCTTAGCGCTGCTGTCAGCTTGCATGGGAGCCTGTGCGTGCGGAAATGGCGTGCCGAGGCCCTTAGCCATTGCACGGGCTTGTAAAGCTTGTTCAGTTCGTGGTTTTAACCCCAGCTCCTCAATCAGAACAGTTCATGGTTTTAACCCCAGCTCCTCAGTCAGAACCGTTTTCTGTCTGACCCACAGGCCTAGAAACTTTTGAAATTCTTGGGTCATACTAATATACAAAGTAGAATAAAGTACGTGCATAAGGTATGCTAATTGTACATTCATTTTGCATGGTTGAGATCAAAACAGATTTTATTATTATTATTTTTTTTTTTTTTTTAGGAACCGGGGATTAAACTCAGGCCCTTGCGCTTGCCAGGGAAGCACTTATTCCACTGAGCCACCTCCCTGGCCCCAAAACAGATATTTAATGACAGCTTTAGGGCCTTTTCAAAGGTAAGATTTAAGTATCTTGGCAACTCCTGATGGCTAAACTATGGAAATAGCCTGTATACCCATCAACTGTTGATTGAATAAAGAAATTGTGATTTCTTTATATTACGGAATACAGATCTGAGACATTTGTAGGAACATGAAAAATACAATTTTGAGTGAAATTAATCAGATACACAATCTTCAATACTGTATGGTATCTCATTTGAAAGAGGCAAAGTACAAACAATAATAAAGGATGGCTAGAAGGAGATGGATCTTGTCGCAGTAGGGAAGTAGCCCAAGGGGAAAAGCACAAGAATTTTTTCAACAGATGGTGTTACTCGAGTATGCGGGACCCTCGGGGATATTATCACAGGAACCCACTATTCTCCAGGCCCGTAGAGAAGAAATTGAAAATGCACTGGCAGCAATCTCAATGGCCAAGGCTGCCCAAACAGCAGTTCACCATGCTAATGAATGTCTGCCCACACTTCGAGCATCTCTTGTAATTGTGGAAGTCAAAGGTAGCTTGTGTTGATCTCAAGATATCTCAGTAAATTTAGTATTAAATCATTTGTATTTTGTGTAATATGTAATGAATCTACAAATATGTACTAACTTTACTTGCATGTATGCTTTTTTCTCTAGTCTTATTTTCTTTAAATAAATTTTTCAAGGGAAAATTACTGAAATCATTCTTAAAAATCTTTTTTAAAAATAACTTTGCCAGTACAATAGGTTAGAATGATACTACTTAATTTTGTTCTGTATTCTTTTATTGCAGTGGGAACATTTTAGAGACTGAATGCCAAACTACAACCCAAAACTAATTTATTAAAAAGTACCAACACTGCAATTAAACCTGAATATTGAAGTTTTTGTTTAGAACAAATAGCTCTGCATTAACATCTTTTTCTTAAAAAACAGTAACATACATGTCATAGGTTCACCACCACTATTATTGATTTATTTATTTGGAACGCGGTCTTGCTACCCAATGTAGTGCCCTTCCTCTCTCAGCCTCCCCAACGCTGGGACTGCAGGTTTCGGTGGCCAGCACGGCGTGCCCGGCGCTTGATGCCAGCATGGCATGCGGTACCTGGGATTAAACCTGGGTCTTTGCACTTGCCAGGCAGGTGCTTAGACTGCCAAGCTATCTCTCCTACCCTTACCATCACTGTTTTATTGAAATTAAATGGTTTTGCCGGGGAGATGGCTCAGTAAAGTAAGGCTTCCCTGGCAAGCACAAGGGCCTGAGTTCAATCCCCAGCTCTGCAAAACAAACAAATTAAGTGGTTTCGTCTTGATTAGTCTATGTTTCTTCCTATGATAACTTTTTAATATCCTTTGTGCATTTCTTAGTTTAATATGTAGGGGTTTTTTTCCTTTTGGTTCTTTAAGAGCTATTTATACATTATGTTAAGAATTTTTTCATCATTACAATAAAGTTTGTCATGTCTTTTTATATCCACAAAGATTTTGTTTTTGAAAATAGAAGGGTTTTTTTAAATTGGTAAATGAAAATTGAATATATTTTCATGTATATGTTTGGGAATATACACTATAGAATGGCTCAATTGAACTAATTAACATATGTTTCCCCACTTTGTGGTGGTGAGATTGTCTTTTAATTTAGTTCATTTTATCTTCTGTTTATAAAATTTTATATTTTCCTTATAGATTTTACTCAGAAAGAAATAAGTTAATTACTTTCCATAGTAGATACTCCAAATATGACATGCTGGAAATGGACATGGTAAAGTGTTGGGGTTTTTGAATTATAGAGAAGAGGAAAAGAAAGAAAATGCTGACACCTGAGGTGGATTACTGTCCCTTATTGTTCTGTTTTTCTGTCTTCAAAACTGACATAACACAAATAGAAATAGAAATCTTTTTTTTTTTTCTTTTTTTTTTCAAGTAGCAGGGGATTTAACTCTTTTGCCGCTGAACTATCTCCCCGGCCCAAGAAAGAAATATCATTTTATTCTTCTGCATATATATGTATATATGTTTGTGTGTGTGTGTGTGTGTGGTTCTGTTGAGCTGTGAGGTCATAAAATGTTACCCAACTGCACTCCCTATTACTGAGCCTTAGAGTAGCTTTAATCTCTTCCAAATACTTTTCTTTCTTTCCTTTTTTTTTTTTTTTCCGGAACCAGGGATTGAACTCAGGCCCTTGCGCTTGCCAGGGAAGCACTTATTCAACTGAGCCATCTCCCCAGCCCCCCAAATACTTTTCAATTCCACTAGACATAAATAGCTATGATGCACAAGCTCTCCTTTCTTTTGTTTTCTTAACTTTGCTCCAAAATGTGGGCAACGTGGGTTACCACAGGCCTACAATATTCTTGTTTATTTAAAAATATTTTACTTTCTCGAATTTCTCCTCAAAGCATAAGGGTTTTTCTGGCTGGCAAGGTAACTCAGTGGACTAAAGCGCCTGCTTAGGCAAGCTTAGGCAAGCACAGGGAATGCAGTTCGATCCGCTGCACCACATGCCGCACCATAGAGTCTGGGTGTGGTGGCACACGCCTGTAATGCCAGCCCTGAGGAGGCTGAAAAATGAGGATCACTAGGAGTCTGAGCTGCATAGTGAGACCCTATAGCAACAAAATACATTTTTTTTAAAGGCTTTTGTTTTTATTCACTTCCTCAGATTCTTAAAACAAGGATGCTTACACAGGTTTGAGCTAATATATTCAATATGCTTGTCATGAAAGAAACACAGACTAGAAGTATCAGGAGATAGGGCCCAGGGACGTTCCTGAAGCTGAGACTGGAACTTATCCCACCCTACGCATAGAATAAATTTGCAGGTTCACTAATTTCTCTCACAGGAAAGAATTTTCAGGACTAGTCAGTAAGGGTCTTATGAGGCAGAAATTAAAAGATACATACTCAGAGTGTGTACCTCATTTTCTGGGATGGCAGAACATTTATTCTTCTCTTAAGGGGTGAAAACCCCAGGAAAATGTGCCTAGCGTATTGGTCCATATGACAGCCCGGTTTTGTTTTGTTTAAGATAGATCATTTAAATACTCCTTGAATTCTATCTAGTTCTCTATCTGTGGCCTTTCAGTATTCCTGAGAAGTTTTAGATGTGATAATCCAGAAGGAAAGGAGCCTAATTTCAACCAAAGAACTGCAGCTAATGATCCCCTTGCATGACTTTGGGTCATGAAAGTTTTCTTAGAAGTGCAAATTTTAAAATTATTATTTCTTTATCTCCTTTTTATCTATCTTTTATTTCTTCTGTCCTACCTCAAAAGAACAGTGGACATGTTCTGAAAGCTACGTATATGCGTGCAGTCAGGCAAGAGTAAGAAAACTGCGTGGGTATGTGTTCATGCCATAGTATTGTTAGTATTCCTCTGTAGGGCAAACCACAGTCATTGCTAGGAAAATAGACTTATTTTTTTGACTGCACATGAACAAATTGTTATATTAAAGATACATGTAAAAGAATAGATAAAGTTGTGTAAATATATATGTAAACACACACACACACACACACACACACACACACACCTGCAGCACTTCCATCTTAGGGTTAATAGAAGGTTTCATTATAGAATACGTAGAAAAATATTTGTCACCAGGTACAGTGGCAGATGCCTATAAAACCACAATCTCAGCTGCTCTAGAGGCTGAAGCAGAAAGATCTCATGTCTGAGGCTGGCCTGGGCAACTTGGTGAGACCCCATATGGAGAAGGGCCAAGGATATGCTTTGCAGG
>NW_004524624.1:12640352-12653679 GCF_000260255.1 Octodon degus | reverse complement strand
CAGCACTTCCATCTTAGGGTTAATAGAAGGTTTCATTATAGAATACGTAGAAAAATATTTGTCACCAGGTACAGTGGCAGATGCCTATAAAACCACAATCTCAGCTGCTCTAGAGGCTGAAGCAGAAAGATCTCATGTCTGAGGCTGGCCTGGGCAACTTGGTGAGACCCCATATGGAGAAGGGCCAAGGATATGCTTTGCAGGTGAGAGGTCCTGAGTACCATCCCAAGCATCACAGTAAAAAGTACTTGCTACCTTGCTTGCTAGTTAATAAATGCTTAGTACAAATTAGATGTTAGTATTATACCTAAACATTTGCCTAACAATTTGCATGGACATATGGAGTCTTTCTTGTGTGTTATCACTTCTTTCACTGCAAAGCATTTGTGTTTATTGAGTCCTAGAGAAAGCTCCTTCTCCCCATCTCCCTAATAATACTGAGTCTCTGTCCTACTAAAGGATCACAGAATTCAATGGTATCCCTTTAGATTTATTGGCTCCCAGGTGAGTTACAAAGTATTTCCATTTACGTAGTCCTTCGCAGTTTGCAAAAGGTTCATATTCACTTGACTTACAGCAATCTTATGAGCTAAATAAAAATATCCTGTCTTCTCAGTGGCATACAATACAGTATTAGGATCCTAGGACTGCTATTAGAAGTTCTTCAAACTGAGTGACTTAAATTTATTTTCTAAAAAGTTCTGAGGTAGAGAAATTCAAGATCATAGTGCCAGTGGAGGTGGTTTCTTTCTGAAGCTTTTCTCCTCAAGTTTTTTTCCGAGGCCTTTTCCTCATGTCATCACCGGTCTTCCCTCTCTACTGTGTGTCCTAGTCCAGTGATGGTGGCCTTTTAGAGACCAAGTGCCAAACTGAAACCCAAAAACACACACAATTATCACAAAATACCAACACTGCAATTAAACCTGAATACTAAGGTGTTGTCTTAGAAAAAACAACTCGGACTTTAGCATCTTTTGTCTTAAAAGCACAATAACACACATGTCAGAGGTTTGCCACCACTGTCCTGATCTTTTTATAAGGATGTCAATTCTATTTGAGCGCCCCAATATCCTTGTTTTAATTTAAGTACTATCTGAAAGGCAATAAAAATACAATGTTGAAAATACAGTTTTATTTGGAGGTACTAGAGGTTAAAATGTCAGCATAGGAATTTGGGATAGGAAAACAATCCACCCCAAAAGAGATTGGAGGACTAAGATATGTACAGTCAACTCTCTTGACCAGGATGAATGGAGTCAAAACTAGGTTTTTCTATTATTTGTTGTTGTTCCTGACACTTAAAAACAAGATAACTTCTAATTTTCACTTTTCCATATATTATTGAAAGTTTTCTTGGTCAATGGGAACACGTCTACATAGTCCTTCTTAATGTTACCTATTTTCCATTGTGTGAACATAATTTTCTCAATCTGTATTGACTTGGACTATTTCTTGTAGTTTTTATTGGTTTTTTTTGTTGTTGTTGTTGTTCCTCGAATGGCTTCAGGGCACTTTTGGCCAGCGGGAGAGTTGTGAGGTTCGAACTCCAGCAACCTGAGGCTGACAGCTTTGTGGAAGCAGCCACTTAAAGGACTGAGCTAGGGCTGGGCCCCCTATTTCTTGTAGTTTTTAAAAAACAATTCTATAGTGAGCATCCTTGTAACTACATTTTTGCTGCTAATCTCCATCATTTTGTGAAGACGATTTCCTAAAAATGGAAGTGCTAAATTATACATTATAGAATGTTACAATTTGTGCCTAGCTGTCCCTCCAAAGTCTCATGCAGTTACAAGACTTTTTCAGGTGGCTGAATTTAGAACTTGTGATGGTGGGATTAAGGCTGTGTGATTAATGAATCAGCCTGCTGATTAGTTTGCCTAGTTCTGCTAGGACTAAGGGGTAAGTGCTACTCCCACCCTAGGACGGGCACCCTGCACGCAGCAGAAGGGACAGAGGGAGACTTGTGCTCCTCCTGTTGCTTTTGCTGTCTTCTGCCTGCCATTATTGCTCTCTGCCAAGCTGCCCTATCTTGGAGTCAACAGATTATGGGCTGAAACCTCTACAAACTGAACTACATGAACCTTCCTGCCCTTAATTTGGGGTGTTGGGTATTTTGTCCCAGGAAAGAGAAAAGTAACTAAAACATGGAGCTTTTAAAGACATTCATGGCTGTAGTTTTGAATATTGTAAGAGTAATCATTTTATGTCCTACAATAATCTTAGTGAAACACTACCTAATTCTTATCCTTTTTTACTAGTGTTTTATATCCATAGATCTCTAATTCCATATATAGACACACACACACACACACACACACACACACACACACACATGTCTTACATATATTAGGCCACTGCTAATTCTTTTCTTTTTTTTCTTTACTCCTCATCTTCCTCCTGCTCTTCATCCTGGTTAATCTGGAACTAACATAACTCATAACTCTCTTTGCTGCTAGCAACTATGCACAACAAGTTACACGGATTATTCTTCTTCAAATATTTTTTGGTGAGATATTTCAAATACCTTTTGGAAAAAGGCACCACAGAAGTCCCAGTGATCTTGCTCTTGCTCCTTTCGATGGTGACTGCCTTCCACCGAGATTCCCGGCTTTGCCGTTCACCTTGTTTCTTTCCTGGAAAAACTGCTCGCAATTGGCAGCATCCAAGATTCCATCTCCTACAGGATGTGTGCAATCAAGGGGGAACTTCAGGACCTGCTTATTTTTTTGCCCCCTTTCGCCACAAGCTTTTTCACGGTCACCATGGTGGCTGAGGAATCAGAAACGGGAACTAGGTTATTGTGAATTCTACAGAAGGTGGAGTCCATAATTTCACAAATTGATCTCCAGCTCCAATCCGTTGCTTGGCATAGAACTGCAGTAACTATTTGATGAATAAGTGAATACTTATCTGTGTATATAATACCTCATTTGCCTAAAAATAATTTATTTTTCTTTTCTGCTCCTGCGGAAGACAGTAAAGCATGGGGCACCGGGCCAAAGCGTAAAGGTTAAGCTGTGAAAGGGAGCTGCGGAGCACAAGCTCGCGGGCTCTCCGAGGAATGACAGTGAAGCTGCGAGAGCGTGTGTGTATGGACGCGGTGTGCTTAGCACAGTGCAGTTGAAAACATCAAGTCTAGATTGGTGGAGCGAGTTCCGTCTCATCATTGTCCTTCCCCTTTGCGTGACTAACTGCTACTCAGGCTGCTTTTCTTCTGTTTGTTTGTTTTTCCTTGCTGTGATACTCTGAATACAAGCTGAAGGTTCTCAGTCTGAATGCTCCCTGAAGAGTCCCTAATGCTGATGTTCTCGCTGGGACAGTCCCACCAGGCCTCTCAGTATTCAGACCAAGTCTCCTTTCCAAGTGAGCTCTTCATCCTCTGTGCAACAAGGTCTTGTACTGCAACAGAAAAGGTGTCCTGCTGACAGCTTGGTTTGGTTTGGTTTTTAGCTCTAACTAGACATACTTTCATTAGAGGTCAGATGTCTTACAGTGATTATTAGTAACAGGCTTTAAAACACCAGAGCAACAGAAGTGTTCTTTCCAACTGTAACTTCTTGACTGTATAGAACATGACTAATGAGCTACCTAATTGCGGCTCCAAATGATGACTTCAGCGTTCAAGTAGAAATGAAAAGGTCACTGCTTCAATGCTGTAAAGTACTTTTATTCTAGCTATTGCAAGATTTTTAGAAGTTCTAAATTATAGGTTTTTTACAGATATTCATAATTGATTGGTTAGCTTATATAACTGCAATGGGCTAGAGAAGATTTCCATGCATTGGCAAATAAGTCATTACTTGTATATCTTTAAAAATCTTTGCCGGGCATAGTGGCACGCGCCTGTAGTCCCAGCTACTCGGGAGTCTGAGGTGGGAGGATCGCTTGAGTCCAGGAGTTCTGGGCTGCAGTGCGCTATGCCGATCGATCGGGTGTCCGCACTAAATTTGGCATCAATATAGTGACCTCCCGGGAGCGGGGGACCACCAGATTGCCTAAGGAGGGGTGAACCGGCCCAGGTCGGAAATGGAGCAGGTCAAAAAAATCTTCAAAAGAATTGTTAGACATCTCTTTCCAGTTTCTTTACTTTCATGCTCTTTAAAATCTATAAAGTATTCAGCAGCTCAATTTAAAATAAAAGGTATTTTAGAAATGTGCTGGCTTTTCAAATCCTAACTAAACAGGGGCCAGGGAGATAGGTCAGTAGAATAAGCGCTTGCCTGGCAAGTACAGGGTCCTGAGTTCAATCCCCGGTTCTGGGGGCGGGGGGGAACCTAAACAGATTCATTTAGTATCAATCCTGTGAGCTAAAGTATTTTCTTTGCTCATGGAGTGTGTGCTATACAGAAAGCGCAGTGTGCTGGATACTGTGATATAAATCTCCATATAAACTGCATTTTAACTTCCAACTGGATGACAGAGTGGGCTAGGATTCATCTCTGGATGTTCAAGATCTTTTTATTGATTACTGCTATTTTTTATTTTGCCATCTTTTCAATATTTATTAGGGGGTCTTCATTTTTATTTCATATGTACATGATTTTCCTGTCTGTTTTTTTTTTCTTTTTACCCTCCCTTCTACTGTTTCTTTCTCCCTGACCTGACAGTTCCCTTTGCCTTCCTTTGCGTTTTCTCAACGATCGTCCTGATTTGTTTTTAAACTGCTGTGTTAGTGGCTCTGGGAAGAACAAGTGATTTACAGAACGTATTCAGATGTACCTTAGTTCTGATTTTGGTTTTCGTCGTTGATGGTTTTGCTTTGTTTTCGGGGACAGGGTCTCTGATGCCTTTTATGTTGGTCTTACACTCACTGTGCAGCCCACGCTGGCCCCCATCTCCTGGCGTCCAGTCCTCCTCAGTCTAGTGAGTGCTGGGATTCTAGCCATCCTGGGGTGATAGCACCTGGCTGGATGTTAGTTTTCTTGAAAGCAGCTGTAGCCTGTATCCATGGTCCCTTGAACTATTTTGATCACAAAAAGTTTGAATAGTTTCCTTTTTTTTTTTAATAGTTCCCTTAATATGTGAATATATATTCATCTTAAAACTATGTACCTATACATATATAAGTAATCATAAAAAATAACTTTAGTTTAATTTTTTGTATTTAGTACAAGGTCTACAGGGTCACAGTATGTAGATCCAACTCCTAGTGAGTCTCCTGTTTTCAGTCTCCCGAATTCTGGGATTACAGGCGCGTGCCACCACGCCCAGTCTCAATGGCTGGCTCAGCGAGCCCTGGGGGCGGGGCCGGCACAGCACGCCCTGGCTCTTGGGGACCGAACTGTGCTCTGCCTAAGCAGGCACTTTGGTCTGCTGGGCTATCTGGCCGGCCCTATAGCTTTAAAGCAACTTAACAAGGTCAAATTAACAAAAGGTGTCTCCCTCTCTTTCTTGTCACTGAAAGAAGATACCATATGCCCACAATTCGAAAGAGGAGAGGTCCGTTTGGGCCTGAGGTCTCAGTCGGTGGGCGGCCAGCCTCAAGGCAGAGCCCTCATGGCAGAGGCGTGCAGCGGACGAAAAGCTGCGTACGTGAGGGCATCCGGAACGAGAGAGCCCAGGGAGCCGCCAGGCTGGCCGTATGCACTTCCAGGGCACACGCGCAGTGACCCTAAGGACCCACGCAGCTGCTGAGCGCACACCGATCAGGAGGGCACCTCTGCAACCCAGTCACCTTCCTTCCACATTCTGAAAGTCTTTGGGGGACAAGCCAGCTCAGAACCAAAACATCGGCCGAGATAAAAATAGGCAGGCTGAAGTTCTAGCACATTTTCTCTGAGTGCTAATGGATCACCTTGTCACCACAGCAGAGGTCACTATTTTAGGGTTTATTTTTCTATGACATTAAGGAAACCACAGATTTTCCTATTTCTTCTCATTGCTTTTAGAATGTGCAGGAGAAAATGGTAAGGAAAATTTCCAGATTCATTCTTGGAACCCAGCACGCTGAGAGCTCAAGACCTCAAATGAAAATCCCCTTTCACCTTCAGGGTGGGGCCGGAAACTTACTGATACAGGCGCAAGCAGGGCTTAAACTGAATAGTGGAATTTTTCCACGGGTTAATAGCAGAACACAGTGTACTTACTTACTTACTTTATTTATCTATGTATACAGTACTTGGAATTAAGCCCTGGGAAGCAACATACATCCCTAGTCCCACTCCCCTTTTCTTTCAAATTTTTAAAGGCCGGATCTCCCTAATTGGCTTGATTTTGTGATACTCCTGCCTGAGCCCTTTAGTAGCTGAAATTATATATATGTGCTACCAAGACCAACTTACTTTGTTTGTTTATTTATTTTTGTCTTTTTGAGACAGAGTCTCACTGTGCAGTTCAGGCTGGCCTTGAGCTCACTTTGTAGCCCAAGCTGGTTTCAAACTTGCAATGATCCTCCTTGCCTCAGGCTCTCCAGTGATGAGATTACACCAGTAACTTATTTTAATCCTTTTATTTTTATTTTTACATGGTACAGGATCTCGCTATGCAGCTCGGATTCATAATGAGGCTCCTGTCTCAGCCTCCCCAGCGCTGGGATTACAGGTGTGCACCACCGTGCCCGGGGTTCCGAGGCCAGCCTGGTATGCAGTACTGGGGATCAAACCTGGATTTTTGAGCTTGCCAGGCAGTCACTTAGTCCACTGAGCTGTCTCCCCAGACCAATTTATTTTAAAATTTTATTATAAAGACTTTTTGTTGGAAAAATGATATATGTGCATCAAAAAAATGAACATTACAGAACTATATAAAGAAGAAAGTAAAAATCTCTAATAATTCCTCCCCTCTAAAGAAAGATCACTGTCATTGTCTGATAATTGGTCTCCAGACTTTTAAAAATCTAAATGCTACTTTCTTTAACCAAAATAAATTCTTACTAATGCAAAGAAACTGTTCTTTTAAAATGACATGGACTTTTCCACTACGTGATGTTTCTTAACTTATTTAATGAATGTCTTGTAATCATTTCATGTTTGTAAGTTTTGTTCTTATTTTTTTCCTGAGTAATTTCATAGGAGAGAAAGTGAGATTGTAGGTATAAAAATATGATGCATTTTTTGAGCATAAAATATTTCATAAGTGTTACTACATTGCCTTCCAAAAAAATGGTACCAATTCTCACCAAAAGATTGAGCGCTTGTTTTCCCATGTGCTCTTCAGCACTAAATGTTTTAATGCTCCTTTTTTGAAAAATAAAAGATATTTACTTGTTTAAATTTTACTTCATGGACTGATGAGGTAGCTCAGCAGACTAAGTGCCTGCTTAGGCAAGCACAGGGACCAGGGTTCAATCCCTGGCACCACATGCCACACCAGCCCTGCCCTGGGCACACTGAGCTGGTCCCAAGTCTGGATGTGGTGGTGCACACCTGGAATCCTAGTGCTGGGAAGGCTGAGCTAGGAAGATCACTATGAGTCCAAGTTGCACAGTGAGACCCTGTACCAAATACATTTTTTGGAAAGATTCTATTTCCTTATTAATGAGATTGAGGGTTCTTGCATGTATTAACTGGCCATATATAGTTTATAGGAGGGGTGATTTTATATTTCATTTGTTTGTAACTTTTTGTTAATTGAAATTTGAAACAAAAAAGAAGCACCCTTCTTCAATAATTATCAACATTGTTTGTTTGTTTGTTTGTTTGTTTGCCAGAACCAGGGATTGAACTCAGGCCCTTTTGCTTGCCAGGCAAGCGCTTATTCTACTGAGCCATCTCCCAGGCCCCAATTTGTTTGTTTGTTTGTTTGTTTGTTTGTTTGTTTGTTTGTTTTGTGGTACCTGGGATTGAACTCATGGCCCTGCGCTTACCAGGCAAGAATTTTTTTTTTGTCAAACCCAGACACTCTGTCATTTTATATAGGAAATAAGGAAGACTTGGAGGTATCTGTAAAGCCCTTTGACTCCACATTCACCTTTAATTTATTGCCTATCCAGAATGACTTGTGAAATAAAGCAGCCCCAACCTGCCAACCCTAGGCATCTTGCAGCAATGGAAATGTAATAGCTAGTTGAGGCCACCAGATGGCAGACCACAGGAAAAAGAAAACTGCTTTGGCACGACCCACTAGTCTTGCTTTTTCTTTAGCTTTGGAGTGCAAGAAAGATTAGAGGCATTGTTTTAAAACATAATAATATATTTAATTATCAGATACTAATGTTATTAGATTTTATTGTCAGATAAATATATTTTTTCAATTTCTGATGAATTTTATTGTCATCTCAAACATATTTTAGATTCCATCAAATATGTAAAATAATCTTTTAAAAGATCCATGTGATACTTATTTTTTAAATTGGAGAATATGCAGTCTCTCAAAGAGTACTGCAATTTTCTTTTCGCGGGGTGGGGGGGGGACCGGGAATTGAACTCAGGACCTTGCCCTCACCAGGCAAGCTCTGTGCCACTGAGCTAGATCCCAGGCCTGCACTTTTCTTTATAATGATGAACAGCAGCCATTAAACATTTTATTTCATCACTAGAGATATAGGTCAGTGGTGCAGCGCTTGCATAGTATACATGAGTTTCCAGGTTCACTCCCAGTAAGGCAAAAAAAAATTTTTTACTTGGGAATTCTAAGTAGATTTTGATGATTTTACAGAAATATGTTGATTTTTACAGGGATAATTTAATTTCTGTATATTAGCTCTAGTTGAATTTTTATTTTATAGAAACTGGACGGATTTTGCAGCGTTAACATTTAATTTCATAGCTAATTCTATTAGCTATGAGTTGATTTTTCCTTCTATGCAGTTATATAATCTGAAATGTCAAACAAATTTTTGTTCTTCTACAGTCTTGTGTTCTTTTTTCTGTTTCATATTTCACCCCATTGGCTAAAAATGATGAGGCAACATGAAATAACTAATGATGAAAAAGACTACCTGTTTCCTGAGTATGACTGACTTCATGTAATAAATACTGCATTCTTCATTATTTTAGTTTTATATATCTTTATTAAGAATATTAATGGGCTTTGAATCTCCTGGGTGGCTTTGCATTATTTACTTAGAGAGCCATAAAATTGCTCTTTAATTAAAGTAGGCTATTTTATTAATACATTTCCTTATATCACCAGTTATCAGCTCTGTTGGAAATAAATGTTCCTTGACCTTATGGATTAAGACTCTAATGTATTTTAGAATGATGTGCACTAGCATTTTAATGGTGTTATCTCTGATATTCACAGTAAGATTAATCTTGCTAAAATTTATCTCAGTTATTTATTTTGGTTGTTGTGTGTGTACTACATCCTGAAAAGATTATAATATCAGAAGTGCCTGCAGGCAGGTGCAGGGGCTGGGAGTTCGAGCCCCAGGTCTGCTGTGCCAGCCCTGCCCCCGGGGGCACCTGAGATGGTGATTAAGACGGGGTGGGGGGTGGGGGGGTGGGGGGGTGCGCCTGTAATCCCAGCCTTTAGGAGGCTGTAAACAGGAGGATCACCAAGAGCCCGATCCAGTAGGGGGACCCTGGGCACCCTGTAGATCCTTCCCTAAAATAAAATAAATAAAAAATCACAGCAATGTTTAGCTTATAAAAGACCTAAAAAGTATCCAATCATTTTCTGTGTTTTATGTTCTAGAATAAATGATTTTTATTTATTTCCATATTATTATGTTGCTTGAATATTTCTAAAAAGAATGCTTTTTTGAAATTCAAAAGGTGAAAACAAGTAATGGTTTAGTTTACAGTACAAATGTTTTATAATTCGAAACCTTAAAGTACTATTAATGAAGGTTATTTTTCCATGCCAACGTGTTCTAAAAACGCTTACGAAACCCACTGTAGAAGATTATCCCTGTCTGGTATGGTACGGGTCACATGATTACAGAAAGCAGACAAAAGCTTTCCCTTTTCTCAGCTGTTCTGCTCAATCACAGAAAGAAGAAAATTATGGCCAGTGATTCAGCACCTGAAATATTATACCAAGCCAAAAGTCACTGCATATTTACTTTTCCCAGTAAGCTACTGCATTTCTTGGGAGCTGGCAAATGCTATTTGCAATGACCAGATACCCTTCTTACTACCAGGGAAGGTTTGTTTTGGGTGGGGGAGGCAATAAAAGTTTCCACTCTTCTTTTGTCTAATTGTGTATCTTACCTCTAGAAGTAACTCATGACTTGGATAATTTTTTTAAAAAATAATAGTGGTAAACTTCCAGATGAGTAATATTGGTAAAACTTAATGGTGTCCCTTCTACACATGATTGGTCACACTCCAAGCAGCCTGTTCAACAGAATTTTCACCATGGTGAAATTGCTTTATTTCTCTGTGTCCTGTGTTTCTCTGCTTCTCCTGTGACTCCTGAGGAGCTGAAATGTGGTTAATGCACCTGAGGAACAGAATTTTATTTTTATAAATTTATTTACTTTGCAACATTAAAAATTAAACTCAGGACCTCATCTATTCTAGACAAGTATCCCACCGCTGGGCTGAATTCCCAGACTTTTCTTTGTGAGATAGTGTCTTAGTTACTCTTCTCTCGTTGCTGGGACAAATACCCGACACTCAAAATGAAGGAAGGAAAGGTTTATTTAGCTCACAGTTACTGGAGGTTTCAGTCCATACTCAGCTGGGTCCAACGCAGAGCAGCACAGAGCAAAAAGCAACCTTTCATGGTGGTGGCAAAGAGCAAGAGCGCAAGGGAGAAGTAGCAGCAGCTCAAGCCGCTGGCTTCTCTTCCCACCTTACATTGTAATGCAAATTACCTGCCCCAGGGTAGGGGAAGTACTCACACCTATGGGTACTTCCCAGTATTTACCCACCTATGGGTAATCCCAGCAGTACTAAAACCCATAATCCCAGCCTTGGATCACACATAATCCCAGTGGATCATGAGTTAACACAAACTCTAGAAGTCCTCACCCCATGACTACATGAGGCTTTAGGGGGACAACTAGACACAAACCATAACAGATAGGCAGACCTTGAACTTATTCCCCAGGCCGACTTCGAACTTGAGAGTCTCCTGCCTCAGTTTCCAGAGTACCTGGCATCGTGAAAACGTATCATCACAGTGAATGTTTTTAATTTTAGTTAATTTAAATTTAAGCAGCCACACGTGGCTAGGAGCTACTTTGTTGTCTCAGCTTCAAAGCGTGAAACTTAATCAGTATGAGTACACTAAAAAATAAAAATATTTCACACTCAATGTTTCCTTTCTACACATAACTCTGTTTTGCTTGTCAATATTTTAACAACTTAGAATCATCATCAGTCTCTGCTCACCAACAGTATTTATACTTCGATTTCAAAAACTTGGTTCAACACCTCGCAGCTGCACTACCTACTTTTGCCATTTTGAGAGATGTGTCGATAACAGGAACAACACCCTTCTCATAAGAGATCCAGGCTGCTGAATTTTTGCAGTTTGTTAAAAAAAAAAAAATAAATGATTTGATTTAAACATTGGACATGAACATTTCGCCATGTGCTGTATAATATGAATAATTATAGCAATAAAAGGACATGATTTTTAATGCTAAAGAAATTGTAATGAGAACTGTAAGAGTAGAATTGGCACTTTAATATGGAAATTGCAGCTATACCACTGAACTGCTTTTCAAAGATGAATCCATTGCACCGACCCATTACTATAATTACACTTTAAACTTGCTAAAAGATGCACTTCAGTCCACAATGGCTTCACACGCTGGTTCCACATCTGCTTCCTTTTTTTTTTGTACAGAACTGGGGATTGAACTCAGGCCCTTGCACTTGCCAGGGAAATGCTTATTCTACTGAACCATCTCCCTGGCCCCTCTGCTTCCATTATTATTAAACTTTTTAAGACTTGATGGCTATCCTACTGTAATAGTCTTCCATATGTTGCTTCTGCTATTTCTATAGGAGCAATGTGAACAAATATTTCTAAAGTACTATAGTTTTTAAATGACCTTAAGAAATTAATTCAATTATCTTTTATTTAACAGATACGAAAGGTATATTTTTAGAGAGGCTGGAACAACCACTCTATTGAAACTAAAACTTCATTATTTACTCATTAGTTTTCTTAGTCATAATATCCATGGTTAATAATTATGCTAGTGTCTAATTATAAAAAGCCAAAACTAATTTCAAATGGAATTATGACTGGAATCCAAATACTGAAAGCACTGAAATACAGTGTTGGCTGGATACTTAAAATTCAAACTCAGGTTCTGAAATATATTTTTTCTGTCATAGAAGAAATTGCCTGAGCCAGAAGAAAGAAAAGAAAGTGCAGATCCTGGTGGTGGACTCTGGTATTAGCAAGATAAGGAAGCAACTTGCAAACTCTTCAACAAAAAACACTACCTCACTCAGAATAGTCACTCACAGGGTTGGTTCACATATTCATAAGATACGGATCCTATTACATTGAGCTTCGCCAATTCATAGTCTATAATGTAGCAGTTAACTTGATATATATTTTAAGAATATCTTTTGCGCCAGACTTGTTGGCACATGCTTGTAATCCCAGCTACTTTGGAGACCGAAGTAGGAGGATTACAGGGTCAAGGCTAGCAGGCAATTGAGGCTGGCTAAAGTTAAATTTTGTTTGTTTGTGTTTTTGTTTTTTGACTCAAGGTTTTGCTGTGTAGTTCAGACTGGGCTTGAACTCAGTATGTTGCCCAGGTTGACCTCAAACTTGCAGCCCAGTGATCCTCCTGCCTCAGCCTCCAGGCTGGGATTTCAGGTTTGCACCACCAACCCCAACTGAAACTAAAATTTTAAAAACAAAACAAATAGACAAGCAACACAGGGAATATAGGGAGGCTTTTCCTGGGTTCAATCCCTAGTACTAGAAAAACAGAAAAGAAAAAAATTTGCTAACAAAATAATGCGAATACAGAAAATAATATGACATGAGATATTCTTTTGTTTTTGTTTTGCATAATTTTTTTATTTTAAAAATCAATGTAACATTAGCCTTACATACCAAATGATGTTAGCTATCCTTGTTTATTTTTTCATATAATATTCAGGATTATTTTGTTAAGTTATCCCAAACTATTTGTTTGGATTTTGCCTAATTTCTTTAAGCATATTAATTACCAGAAACATGACATTATTAAAATATAAATCTTTTAAAAACATGATATCACTTTTTTCACACAATAGCTTTCATTAAAATTTTCTAATGTTCTTCAAATTGGTGAGCAGGTGCTGTACCACTAAACTACATCTCCAAACCTAGCCATGTTTGTGTGTGTGTGTGTGTGTGTGTGTGTGTGTGTGTGTGTGTGCGCGAGCGCACCCGCACGCATGCGTGTGTGTGTGTGTATGTATGTATGTGTGTGTGTGTGTTGTTAGTGATTGAACCCAGGGTCTCAGGCATGTTAGGCAAACAC
>NW_004524624.1:12638084-12640172 GCF_000260255.1 Octodon degus | reverse complement strand
TTTTACTGAATTCTTTATTTTCCAAAAAATAGAAGTTTCTTTTGTTGTCTATTTAATCCAGTAAGACCCTCTGAGATTTTTTTTCACTACATTTCAAGGCTCACGTAGGTTGACAGCACCAGGCTCTCACATGCAGATACAGGACCATCGCTAGCCAACTTAGAAGACTGGTAGCAAATCACAGTCTAGAATCTCTGCGAGCCAGTTTAGAAAAAGCGATTTGTGGCCAGAGATGCAAGAGTAATCAGGAAAGATTTTGTTAGAGGAAAGGCACCTGAAGAGGTTTCCACATTTGTTGCTATCAACTTCTGAAACTTTTGAAGAGGTCATTATTAGATTGCTCCTTTGGAACTAAAACAGGAATTTAATGTTGACATTCAAAATGAGTAAATGTACGTGGCTCTTTCTTGTGCCGCGAGGGTCCTGTGGGTACAAGAGACGTCAAGGGAAGGCAGACAGCAAGGAATGATTCACTCAGGTAAATGGATTTCCTGGTCCTGGCACAGAAACTCTGAGGACCCCAGAAATCTAGACAGCCATCGATACCCTCTCTAGTGTGGCCTAAACTACACCTAGGAATTTTAACCTCTACAAATACCACTCTTTTGGGGGTTTCCCATCTAAGTTCCTGGTCTGTGAAACAAAACCCACAAATTGTGCTGCTTGATCTATTTGTCAAGCAGATGCAGAGCCAGGTAGACTGGCACCAAAACCCCCACAGCACCTGCAATTATGACTATACCTCTATTGCCCGAACATTTTCTAGAATTGCAAATTTCAGGTAACCACTGGAGCCCAGGATCTCAGCCTGGCAAATATCTCTAAGCAGCAGATAAACCTAGCTATGGGTATTGCCCGAAGGCCAAGACCGTTGCCTATCGCTGCATGCCAGGTAGTCCATCCACACACTGGCTAGCCTGTGTGTACCACTGGAACAGCCAGAATACCAGCTCCAATGCGTTTGTGGGGAGCCTCATGTTATTAGAGCCAAGAGCATATAAAACATGACTGATAAGAGCTCAGGGGAGGGTTGTTTTCCAGAAGAGTGTTACTTAAAACTTGCCACTTAAAACATCTTGGTTTTCCAAAGGTCTTGTAGCTTAGGGAATAACATTCTGTTGTCAGTCTGGTCAGCTCAGTCAGGAAAGCAAATCACTGTACCTATTTCAAACAGAAAGAAGTGAGTTGTGTTTTGTGATGAGGTCCTGTTGTTTTGCGCACCTGGACCTTGAATTTATGATCATTATAGTTCACCTACCAGCTGGGATTACAGACACTGAGAAAAATACTTTGCAAAGGTAAGAAAAATGTTTGCAAAGGTATTGGAAGAATTAGAGTAGGAGAGAAGAGAAGGAATGGTGCCCAGAGATGAGAGTTTCTACTCCTCATTTAGAGGTACTTGTGTGGCCAGTGCAGGCTTTCCACTTTCATGGAAGAGGGGCCACCTAGGCAGCATCACATCCGGTCATGAAACACCTCCACCGCTTGTGCCAGACCAGAATGGATTCCTTCCTCCCACAAGTAACTCCCACTGGTCAAACCTGAGATTCATTTGTAAAGAATCCAGAGAAATGCAGCGTACAGGCTTCTGGCCCTTGCAGTTACAAAACAGAGTACTGAAGAGGAAGAATGAATCAATAAAAAAAAATAAGTGGCAACAATAGTATCTGTTAATTAGATGGATGTTAAATGATTTAAAATCAATTACGTAGGGCCAGCCAAATAGTTCGGCGAATTAAAGAGCCTAAAAGCAGGCTCAAGAGCCAGGGTTCAATCTTTGATCCCCAGACCCGCTGTGCCTGCCTGCACCCAGGGCGAGCTGAGACTGGGATTGAGACTGGGCGTGGTGGTGCACGCCTGTAATCCCAGCTCTTGGGAGGCTGTAAACAGGCGGATCACTATGAGTCCGATCTAGTAGTGAGACTCTAAACACTCTGTAGACCCCTCCCTAAAATACAAAAAATAAAAAGATAAAATAAAATCAATTACATGTGATAGAAAACTACTTCTGAAGGAATTGGAGAAACATACAGCCCTAATCAGTTGCTTCCTGTTTGCTTCTTAGGAAATCTTTCTTTCTTTCTTTTT
>NW_004524624.1:12633027-12637894 GCF_000260255.1 Octodon degus | reverse complement strand
CTCAAACTCACAGAGATGCTCCTGCCTCAGCCTCCCGGGAGGTGGAATTACAGGATGCACTGCCAGGTGCGTTCTCTTGGATTATCTTGCTGTTGAAATATGTTAGGATGACAGCTGCACCAGACCAAAGCAGGAAGTCAGCCATGGCTGAGGAAAGGAAAAACAGACCAGGCAGGACAAGTCCAGGGACACGCAGATAATTACTTAATGAAAAGCCAGCAGGGACTCTGAAACATAATTCGTCTTTCCAGTCAGGAAATTTCAGCTTCAAAATTGGTAGTGAGAGAGGAGTGGCCCGAGGAAACGCCTCCGTGTGTTTTGGGGGTGCAGCTCAGCGGGGAGCGTCATTGGCGAGCACTGGCTGGGTGGGTGCAAGCGCACGGGCTCAGTTTCCAGCCCTCCATGCAAAAGAAACCAGAACTTGCCTGTTGTCTAAATAGCAAGAGTTCGTGAGATTTACAGGCACCAGCACCCAGCTTTACTAAGGACACGTCGTTTCCTTTAGAACAGAAGAAGACTGATTCACAAGGAGTGCAAAAGCTACATGCCTGAGCACACTTCGACGTCTTTAGACAACGCACTGAAATGCCATTAGGAGAGTGATGCCCAACTTACTTCCTTGTTTACCGCGCAGGCTATCGGCCAGCGTCTTTACTCACACCCCGCTGGGCAGGGAGGTGCACCCTGGAATCCCAGCGCTCAGAAAGCAGAGGCAGGAGGAGTGCCAGGAGTTCAGGCCACCCTGGGCTACATCATGAAAGCCTGTCTCAAGGAAAGAAAGAAAGAAAGAAAGAAAGAAAGAAAGAAAGAAAGAAAGGAAAAATAAAACACTCATTTTGTGGCTGGAATTATATGACTAAAAAATGAATTAATTCCTATTTTTAATTGAAATATTGAAGAGAAATGTAGTAAATGATGATTGCTTTCCTAACAAACATGTAGAGATTATTTCCAAGACTGCTTTGAAATTTCTATAACAGTCAAGCACATTTAATTTTAAACTGCGAGGCATTAGCTTTTTAAATCAGCTTGCTCCTTGCCGGGTGTATGCAGGCCTGCGCAGACACATTAACTTCATGGCTATGTTGTGGGCTGTCACCTGGACTTTCCTCTAGAATTATAAAGTTGTTTGGAGTTATAAAAGTCAGAATAGAATTCCTGGAATTCCATTTTTAAAAAGCTGCCTCATGCTGTCATCATGAACTGTATACTATAAAGCCAGTGAAAGGGCCGGAGTAGCTCAGGTGACTAAGTGCCTGCCCGCTTAGGAAAGCACAGGGACCAGGGTTCGATCTCTGGCACCACACGCTGGGCCAGCCTCCCCCCAAGGCGTGCTGACCTGGCCAGGGAGTCCCAGCATGGTGTGGCACACCTGTAATCCCAGCACTGGGGAGGCTGAAAATGGGATTACTATGAGTCCAAGCTGCATAGTGAGACCCTGTAGAAAATACATTTCTTTTTTAAAAAGCCAATGAAAATTAACATTTATAAAGATAGTAAAATAACCTTAAATACATGCATTGAGGGGCTAGGGAGATAGATAGCTCAGCAGCTATCTCAGCAGTCTAAATACCTGCCTAGGCAAGCACAAGGACCTGGGTTCAATCCCCAGTATCACATGCCAAGCCAGCCACCAAGACCAGGCATGGTGGTGCACACCTGTAATCCCAGTGCTGGGGAGGCTGAAACAGGAGGATCACTAAGAGTCTGAGCTGCAAAGTGAGACCTTGTACCAAGTACATATCTATCTATCTATTTATCTATCTATCTATCTATCTATCTATCTATCTATCTATCATCTATCTATCTAGAGAGAGAGAATCTTTTGATAAAAGGAAAAATATTTTTATTAGATACTTTTCTTACATTTGTGCACAATTTTTTTCCAGTACTCCTAGGCCTGAGGTAGCCTATTTTATAGTTAAGCCTCCTAGGAAAACACCGGAGAGGTAAAAGTGATATATTATTGTATTAGTTTGTGTAGCTGAAACTTCCCCCTTCTCTCCTTGGAGGTGATAGGACGAACATCCATGACACATTCGTGAGTGCGGCTTGCAAGCACACGCTTCCAAACTCAGTACTCTGGCATGCCGAGATAGAAGGATAGCAAGGCTAGGGCCAGCCTGGGCCACGTGGCAATTTAATGAGACTGTCTGAAAATAAAACATAAATTCAGTCTTGGGGATGCTCAGTGTGAAAGTCCTAAATTCAGTCCCTAGTAACCCGTGTGTACACACACACACACACACACACACACACACACACACACACACACCCCATGCGTAAGCAGAGGCCCTAAATGGGACATTTCACAGACAAGCAGTCTTCAGTTCCTTTGCTGCAGTGGGCACAGGTAGATGCGGCTGTGCTAATTTATCAAAACTGGGACTGGTGAGCAAATGTCCTTCCATGGTAAAGGGGACTTTGCAAATATGATTAAGATTAAGGATCCTTAAATGAAGCGATCCTTCAGGTGGAGCTCAGCCTGAGCACATGGATCCTGCCCCATGAATCAAGGAATGGGGCAGCCTCGAAGAAGGTGAACAAAGCATAGAAACAGATTCTTCCTCAGAGTTTCCAGAAAAGAATACTGCTGTGGACACCTTAATTTGAACTCAGACCTCTATCTGACTTCTGACTTACAGAAATGTAGGGTATAAGTTTGTGCTATTTTAATCCATTGAATTATTTTTGTAATTTATTATTACACCAATAGAAAACAAATATACTCAAAAGCCACTGCCCCAAACCCTGGTGACCAAATCATTTTAGCTTTTCCCTTGGGATCCTCAATCCAGCACAAAAAGATAACTACTGGGACAACAGTTTTCTAACACTGCAGCTAGCTTTGGTTCTGATGGGGCCTTTCCCAAGTGGTAAAACATTATGAACATCACTTTTGATTACATGGGCCTTAATCACAACTCACCAACTAATAATATACATTTTAATCTCAACATACAAACATGATAGAACTAATATGCTATGAAGTAATACTTTTCTTTACTGGTATTTTCAATTTTCTCTTTTTCTACTTTTTTATGTATTTAGCACAGGGCCTACAGGGCCTCACTACACAGATGGAACTTGTAGTGATCCTCCTGTTCTTAGCCTCCCAAACGTTGGGATTACAGGTATGCGCCACCACGCCCAATCTCAGTCACATCTCAGCGTGCTCCAGGACCAGGGATTGAACCACAGTTGCTGAGCCTGCCTGGGGTTCACTCCTGCCTGAACCCTTAGTCCACTGAGCTATCTGGCCAACCCTCTTTTCCACTTTTTAAAGTAAATTATAACCCATTAAAAATGACTTTGTGATTTTTCTAGCAGGTTTCGAGTCTCATCTGAAAACCACTGACCTAGATCAAGACAACTATACTGCCAAGGTGTAGAGTTTCTTACAGATATTCCCATTTCATTGTTTATGAATGAATAAGCACTTATTCATAACTTAAGTGATTTCTGTATGTTCACTTCATTGTTGTTAGATATTATTTTTAATGTTCCAAAATGTATTCTGTTTTTTTCAAGGTGAACATCAAACCATGACAGTTTGGAAATTAAGCCTAACAGTAAGAGAGAGGGACCACAGTGCAGAGAGAGTACACTCTGGAAACAACTTTTAAACAGATATTGTCATTGAGTATATATATTTTCAGTTTCACTTTTTATTACTCAGTTCATTTCTACCCTTTTAAAAAGTTTATTGGCACATGTTTGCTGTCCAAAGCATTATGAGGGATAACAGAGAGAAATTATATTATTGTCTTTTAATATTTCCTGACCTTCCTGTAAAAGCATCATGTTTACCAATCCATTCCTGATAAACATAGGATAAGACTCACTCTGGCCGATGGAATGTGTGTAGAAGTCCTGTACTGCCAGCACCTGAACATGTAATACTATGTTCTCCAGACACTCTGTGCTTAGACCTGAGACTGACGTGTCCTGCACTGAAGATGTTCCTTCGGCCTCATCCCTGAATGCAGAGCTGGGGAGACACACGGCCTTCCTCATGGGGAGTGGCCAAGTGCACAGAGCACTTGCTAATGGCTTGCTTCCCTTTTCTCACCCCCTCTACCACCCCCCTGCCTTCCTCTCTCCCTCCTCTGGATCCCTTTCCTATCTGCAGAGGCTCTGTTTCCTAACTCATATTATCTATTTTTCATTTTGCTCATTAAATTATGTGTGCTTTGGGTTTTTCTTATAAGAAAAACCATATATTTGTACTTATATGTTTGATTTGCTTCACTTAATATTATGTTCTCAAGGTATACCCTTTGTCCTACAAATGCGGTTTTACATACACACACACACACACACACACACACACACACACACATAATTTTCTTTCTCTATTTATCTATTGATAGACATATAGGCCACTTTCAAAATTTAGCTATTATGAATTGTCTTTATATAAACATGCAAATACGTGTATCACTATTAAAGAAGTCTTTAACTCTTTTGGGAAGATAACTAAAAAAGGAATATCTGGGTCTCAGTTTTGCTTTTATTTTATTTTATTTATTTTTGGCTGGCTCAGTCCATCCTGAGGGCTGGGCTGGTGGTCCCCTATGCCTGCCTAAACTTGCCTAAGCAAGTGCTTTAGACAGCTGAGCTATCTCGCTGGCCCAATTTTTATTTGTTTATTTATTTTTGTTGCTGTTCTTTTTTTTTTTTTTTGTAATATGAAAATTTATTACTGTCTTTTCATCATCAAAACTTAGGATCTTGGTCTTTCCTTCTTGCCTTTGTAGAGAGCCAAAAGAGAGACATTGGCTACTTTAACAACCTTAAAGCGGACTCCAGGAATGTCACCAACGGCATGACCTTTTCGACCAAATCCAGCAACCAGCACTTCATC
>NW_004524624.1:12629770-12631857 GCF_000260255.1 Octodon degus | reverse complement strand
GAGTCCAGTAGCCCATAATAGCATTGGGTCTTCTGTTCAACTGGCAATGTCAGAAATTATTGACCTGAGTCCCCCACAGCTCAACATAACAACATGGATTTACTTCCTATAATTCGTCTTCATACTTTTCTACTGGATGGTTAAGACCAAGGTAAAGCAGGACCTTTGCAACAAGAGTTGTAGCTTTTTGGTCTGAGAAGGTAATGACTGCTTTTCTAGGTGTTGATAGCAAATGATTTTCAAGATGATGCTTTTTTGGTCTGCTCCCCCTACTTTATGTTGTTAGACAAATGTCTCCCGAAGTCACAGTGGCCTGATGGTAACGGCTTGCTAGTCATTCGCGGCACAGGTTGGTTACAGTTTTTCCCAGCTCTGCATTCAAGGAGGCAGAAGGAACACTTCAGTGTAGGTCATTGAAGTGTTCAGTGGTCAGTCTCAGGTCTGATCACAGTGTGTCTTTGCACCTTTGTTCAGATGCTAGAAAGACATGGCTTCTACACACATTCCATAGGCTAAGTAGGTCTTGCACTACGTGTAATAGGAAGGGATTGGTAAACATAATGCGTTTACAGGGAGATAGGAAATAATAAAAACAAAACCATAATTTCTGTCCATGTTGTCCATTATTATGCTATAATCAGGTTTATCCTTGCATATCTGTCGATTCAAAACTTGATCTTAGTGTTGGATTATATTTGAGACTTACTACGATTGCATTTATGATTTCATTTTTAAATGTATTTTTAATCAGAGTATAATGCTGTTGTTCTCCCTTAATGCATTTTTCTATAAAATCAGCTATGTCTATCATATTTTTATAGGTCACAAGAGACTGTAGCTGTGATGGGCTATAATAACATCAGGAAAATAGGTCTGAGGCGTGACTTGGTGCTAACACACTTGCTTCAGCCTCATGAAGCCCTAGATTTGATCCCCAGCACCCAAAGAAAGTGAGACAGAGACAAAGGGCGCAGTATTTTTCTAATTTAACTCGGAACTGCAGTAACACAACGTTTGTTTCTCCCTCCGAACTCACTCGGTGCTGTGTCTGCCTTTCCGAGAGGACCCGGTAGCCCGCAGGATCCTTCCTGGTGCAGGTCTGCCTACGGCCCTAAACGGGGCCCTAAACGGGGCCTCGGCGCACGCAGCCTGGCACGTCCGGATGGCTACAGAGCCGTGCTGCCTTGCGGACCTCACACCTCGGAGAATCTAGAGATTTCCTTAACTCCTTTCTGAATCAGCAGCCATCTCTCCAGAGATTGGCTCACGCTCGCAGTCGCTGGGACACAGAGGGGCAGAGATCAAGAGGATGAACACCCCGCACCATGCCCAAGGGTGCCCTGGTAGCCCACCAACATATTAAGTAACTGTGTTTGTCCCTCTGGCCCTTTATCTTCCTGTCTTTCTTCCTCTACATGAGGCTCTTCTGACGTTCATGTGAAGAAATCCTCTAAGAACCAATCCCATCCCAGAACTTTTTTGATTTGTTTTTGTTTTGAGGTTGGTTTTTGGGGGGACAGGATCTTGCTATGTAATTGATGCTGGTTTGAATTTACTATATGGGGCAGGCTGGCCTCAAATTCCTGGTGATCCTTCTGGCTCAGCCACCCAAGTGCTGGGATTAACAGGCATGTGCCACCAGGCCTAGCCTGGAACGTCTTTGGAAACTGATACAATTTAAACACCAGATTGTTACTGTGCTTTCTCAGGCATGGTGGATTGTCAGTCTTCCCACTTACCTTTAGTAAAGTTTCCTTATTTTTAAACCATATTATCACAATAATTACACACATGAAAAAAATATAGTAGTAGTGTCTATAATGAAAAATGTACCCACCTTCTCTAGCCCCGATTGGACTTTGCTGAATCATTTGGAAACACAAACATTCATTCACCACTTGCAAGTTTCTCATGGAACAAGAATATTTTTTCACAAAGACCACAGACTCATTATCAGACTCGAGAAATTTTTTTTTAAATCTTTGAATTTTTCTTTTTTTAAAAATTTATTTATTGACAGCAGTTATTTTTATTTTAAAGAAAGAAAAAATAAAAACAGTGGTACAAAATCTCAAAACAAGATTTTA
>NW_004524624.1:12624873-12628645 GCF_000260255.1 Octodon degus | reverse complement strand
TCATCTTTGCATCGTCTTGCAGGTATTGAATTATTTTTTCCTGCATCCTAGTTGTTTTAAAGAGATCTTTTCTTCCTTTTTCACTAGCTGCAATGGTGTCTTTCAGGTCAGAAAGTCTATTTTCACTTTCATGCAAATGGTTTTGCCAGCTTGTGATTGAGGTTTTAATTTCCTGTATATCACTTTGAACCTGTTTCATAGATTCTATTTCTTTCCTAAATTGTTTATTCAGGGGTTCCATCATTTTTATATTCTCCTCTCTTTTTTTGTCAGTGTGTTCTTTAGAAGCACTTAGTACTTCTTTGATTAGAGTTACCACTACATTTTTTAGTTCCAAAATTATTTCTTGTATACCTTTCTGCAATTGATTCTTTACTGTCAATGCTATTATTTCAGAGATATGTGGTGTGTGATTTCCAGTTTCCTTAGTGCTAGTGTCTTCTGCATTTGTACTGGGTGGACTCAGGGCCTGAGACTGCATTTTGTTCCTCCTCTTTGTCATTTTGTATACCACTGTTTTCTGACCTTTGGTGTAGAGCTTAGATAGAGTTATTACCTTAGCACCAGGTTGGGATCTATGAAGTTCAGATTCCTCCAGGTGGGTATTGTTTGGATATGGCTGCAGTGCTCCACTTCTTTCTGCTGCAGGTGTTAGAGTTGAACCCTTTGTGTCTCTCTGGCAAGATGTTCTGCTCCTGAATCAGCTAGGTGGGTCTTGCCTCTAGCCTCTTTGCAGGGAGATCTGCTAAAGAGTTCCATGCTGGGCCAGCATGCAGCCTGGGTCAAATGAGGATCCCTGGGCCCCGGGTCATCTCACTCACTTGCCAGCCCTGCGCTCTGGGTCTATTCAGGATCCCGCCAGGCCCTGGGTCGTCTCCCAGACTCAAGAAATTTAATATCAATTTTAAAATATGTATTATATAAATCTCCCCCAAATGGCCTTTATAGCTTTTGTCTATCCAGAGTTAATCAAATCTTACTCATTGCATATATTAAAGATGTCACTTTAGTCTTTTCCATTTTTCTTTTTTTTTTAATTCTGGATTTATCTAATTATTTCATTATGATTAGATTCACATTAATTTTTTTCCCAAGAGTTATAAATATCTGTACTTCCATTTGTATCTTTCTTTCTTTCTTTTTTTTTTTTGTATGGAGAATCAAGTTTACAACCTCACACTTGCCAGGCAGGCGCTATGCCATTGAGCTACATCCCCAGCCCCACTTTTATCAATTTAGAACCATAAAGCCCATTTGTTCCACTGTTGATTCTGTCAGTCATATGTCCATCACTGTGAACAGATGTCTAAGAAGAGTAACTCTGGGAAGGAAAGGTTTAGTTTTACACGTGATTTCAGCAGTTCTACTCCATGGGTGGCTAGGTGGCTGGGTTGCTGGGTAGCTGGGTGGTGGGGTGGCTGGGTGGCTGAGTGGCTGGGTGGTTGGGTGGCTGGGTGGCGGGTTGGCTGGGTGGCTGGCTCCAGCACAGAAGCACAGCAGAAGGGCATGGGACAGGAAAGCTGCTTACTGCATGGAGGCCAGGAAGCAGAGAGACTTGGAAAGAGTCAGACAATAAGGGGTGAGGAACAAGCTAAAGAGAGGCAGTCCCTACCTCCTAAAAGCCCATTCAGCTCATGAGCTCATCAATGAAATAATCCACTTGATGAAGTCAGAGCTCTCATGATCCAATTTTTCCCCAATGCCTATCACTGGACATTCAAGTCCTCACCAAACAGCACTTTTTGGAACACATTATAAAATCAACCATAACATTATTGATATGGATTGTTTCTTTGAGACAGTATGAATATCTTGTCTCCCAACCACCTTCCTTCCTTCCTTCCTTCCTTCCTTCCTTCCTTCCTTCCTTCCTTCCTTTCTAATTTAGGACAGAGTCTACAGAATCTCACTATGTAGATCAGACTCATAGCGATTCTCCTATTTTCAGCCTCCCAAGCGCTGGGATTACAGGTGTGTGCCACTGCACCCAGTCTCAACCAGCACACCAGGGATCAAACTGTGGCTGCTGTGCTCTGCCTTAGTAGGCGCTTTAGTCCACTAAGCTATTGGGCCAGCCCCAGAACACCTTCCTTCCTTCCTTCCTTCCTTCCTTCCTTCCTTCCTTCCTTCCTTCCTTTCTTTCCTTCTTTCTTTCTCTCTTTTTTCTTTTTATTTTTTGGTGGAACTGGGGAGTGAACTCAGGCCCTTGTGCTTGCTTCTTCTACTGAGCTATCTCCCCAGCCCCCCGATCACCTTTCTTTCACTCATGGTTCTAGCATGGTGATTTTCGGCCTGGCCTATGCTGCTATACCGCAGGAAAGGCAGCCAGCATGAGAAGTACCTGGGACTCTTGGCAACTAGCTTGGCCAGAAGAAACCAGGTACCTGACCCACTCTCCTACATGGACTGAAGTGCCTGGGACCTGGCAACTGCCTCATCAGAGGAACCCAGGTAAACCCACACTAACAAGGGAAAACACTTTGCATACAAACATTTCTATGATTTGTTTTGTTATATAACTATACACTTTGCTCCTATGGCCTAAAGTACAAAATCAAACAGTTGCCAAAGTTTGTCAATCTCCAAATTTTTTTTTTTTTTTGTTCCTCGAATGCCTTCGGGGCACTTTTGGCCAGCTGGAGAGGTGTGAGGTTCGAACTCCAGCAACCTGAGGCTGACAGCTTTGTGGAAGCAGCCACTTAAAGGCCTGAGCTACGGCCAGGCCCCCTCCAAATTTTTTTTCATGCCATCATTATTGCTAATTGTACTACTTTAGCTAAGATGTCATATCCATTGTAATCACTTGTTCTCCATTTGACAATAGTGGGAAGCTCTGGGGTAATAACCTCACCACAACCTTACACCTAAAGGCTCAGGCTAGAGTCAAACAGAAACCAACATCTCACTCTCAATTAATTGGAAAAGAGGGATCTTGGGACAGATACAAACCAAGAATCACCAACACACAGAAGTTATCCCTGAAGAACAGATTTTTCCTAGAAAGGCCTTGATAATAGTGATATAGCTACTTACCATCAAAACTCACAAGGATCATTACAGAAATCAAAATAAAAATTTCTTTTTGAAATAGAAAATGACAAGATGAAGGAAGAAGATGCAATCTCAAACTTCTAGCCCACCCAGAAAAAGTCCTGGAGACATTAACATAGATAAACTTGGAAATTCCCAGGAATGCTGTCTTGGCCTGGATCCCCGGGCATACTGTCTTGGCCCCGGATGTGGGTACCCACTGCGTGGCCCTGCAATCAGGCATGGTAGCATACACCTGTAATCCCCACACTCAGGAGTTTGAGACAGGAGGATCTCTGTGAGCTTGAGTGTCGCACGCGGCCTTGCCAGCAAGGAAGACGCGACCACTGGTTGTGTCTGCGTAGCTTTTATTGCCCTGCTACATCAGCCTTCTTCTCCCTCGAGGCCCCTGCTCTTAGCTTATGAGTCTCAGGGCTTCCAATCATGGGGTGCCACATATGGACTGTCCATTGGTCCAGGTATGCGGAAGCAATGCATTAGCCCAAGCCTTGGCCTTATATGGAGTTGTTTATTACTAGGAGCGCTAACTCCCTGAGAGGGTGGAAGGTGGAAACCGGCACCATCCTAGGGCGCGGCTACACGCAGCTCCCTACAGTTCCCCCTTTTAGTTTTTGCAACAGGCGAGAACAGAGGCCTGATCCCCGTTGTGCTAGAGGCTATGCTGACGCTTGCCCAAGCTTTTATACCCAGGGAGCGTCAACAGCGCTCGATGCCCTTTGCA
>NW_004524624.1:12619915-12620823 GCF_000260255.1 Octodon degus | reverse complement strand
CTAGGAGCGCTCACCCCCTGAGAGGGTGGAAGGCGGAAACCGGCACCATCCTAGGCCATGGCTACACTCAGCTCCCTACACTTGAGACCAAGCTGGGGGCTACAAAAGTGAGTACAAGGCCAGCCCGAACTGTATAGCAAGATCTTGTCTCAAAAAATAAAAAAGAAAGAAAGAGGAAATAATCACTCAGGTTAAAAAAAAAGAAATGATAATCATAATGAAATAATTTCTCAGCATATTTAAAGAAGACATAGAAAAGCCTAAAAAAATGATGGAAACCTTTAATGAACAATGTAGGAAATAATTATAATGCATAAAACAGGTTCGAAGAGATGTCCAGGCAATTCAAAAATTCCATTGAAAGTTGGCAATGCTGGGCCCTGGGAGATAGCTCAGTAGAATAAGCACTTGCCTGGCAAGTGCGGGGTCCTGAGTTCAATCCCCAGTACCACAAAAAAATAAATAAATAAATAAATAAGCTGGCAAAACCACTTGAATGAAGCTGAAGACAGGCTTTCAGATTTTGAAGACATCAATGCAGCTAGCAACCATGAAAGGAAAGATCCCTTAATAATAACACAGAACCATTAAGTAACAATTCAACAGTTGAAAAATGGTGCAAGAAGAACAGGATAGGATTGATAGGTATCAGTGAAAATTGAATCAACACAAATGACATTAAAAGACTATTTTCAGAAGCAATAGTAGAAAATTTCCCAAGCCTGGGAAAAAAATCTGACATACAGATAGAGACATATAGAACCTCAGTTATAAGCAGGATCTCAAGGACTAACTAATCAAGAGAGGGAAAGCAGAAGAGCTAGGAAACATGACAATGTCAAGCCATGCAGTTATATGTAAAAGATGAGCAAGGCATTGATCCGGAGAATATTCAGAAGATTCTTTAA
>NW_004524624.1:12602890-12618765 GCF_000260255.1 Octodon degus | reverse complement strand
AGATATATAGTTGCATTCTCTTAATGAATAGAATGATTTGTTCTAATGGTGTTTGTAAATAGGATCACAAGTCCGCGTCTTGTACAGCAATTAACCACTAAGAAGAATATAGGCAGTGTATTATTTGTTGAAACTGTACTTCCGATTTGATTTGAAACTGTCTCATTGCTATCTGTTTATCAATAAAACTTTGAAAAAAAAAGAACCTCAGTTATAATTAACCAAAATCAATATACACCCATACATATAATAATCAAGATCCTAGAAATTCAGCAAAAGAACAGACTATTAAAAACTATTATTAGACAAAAGAAAAAAGTCAACTAGGAAGGGAAGCCCATCAGAATCACAAGATTTCTCAACACAAACCATCAAGTTAAGAAGAGCTTGGAGAGAATTATTTCAGGTCCTGAAAGAAAGCTATTTCCAACCCAGATGGATGTACCTTGTAAAACTATCTTCAAGTTTAAAGGAGAAATAAGATACTTCTATGATAATGCAATTCTGATCAAAATACCACGGCATGCCTCACAGATATAGAGAAAACATTTCTGAAATTCATCTGAAAGCAGAAGAGATCTAGAATAGTAAAAGCATCCTGGGAAGCAAAGGCAAGGCAAGAAGCATCATAATCCCTGATTTAAAATTGTATCACAAACCTACTATGAGAAAATCACCATGGTACTGGCAAAAAAAGACCTGAGAATCAACTGAACAGATTAGAAAGTGCATACATAACTACAAATATACTCATCAACCTTATCTTTGAAAAAAGGGCCAAACATGTTCACTGGCAGAAAGATAGCCTCTTTAATAAATGGTGCTGGAAAAACTGACTTTCCACATGCTAAAACTAAAACAGATCCATGTCTATCACCATGCACTAAAGTCAAAATGGATTAAAGATTTAATATTAAAACAGAAACACTAAATCTACCAGAAGAGAAAGCAGGTAGAAATCTTGAGGACATGAACAAAAACCAAACTACAGGGAAATACTTCAAAGAATCAACAACTGTGATCTCATCCTATTAAAAAGTTTTTGCACATCAATAAATCAACAGAGGCTCAAGTCAACAACTTCTCACATTGCGAGTCCTATGGAAAACCCACTGCTATTATGGACTACTGGACTATATTGGAATGTTTTGCTGAACTCACACACACCTACAATATTTAAATGGCAATGGAATACCGATCTCTAACAAAACTAAACAAAAAAAGGGGATACAAAGGAAGGACCATTTTGTATCTGTATATACAAAATAGGGTAGATATACAGCTACTTTCTCTTAATTCAATAAATAGAAAGATTTGTTCTAATAGTGTTTATGAACAGGATATCATGTCTGCATCTTGCACTATGAATAACCACTCAAAAGACAACAATATGCAATTTATTAATTATTGAAACTGTCCTACTAATCGGTTTTGAAACTGTCTCATTGCTATTGGTATCTCAAAAAATTATTTTAAAAAATCAACAGAGTTAAAAGAAAATCCACAAATTGGGAAAAATATTTTAGTCTACTGTCTGTCAAACAAAAGATTTCTATCTAAAACACATAAAGAATAAAAACATATTGGACCCTCAAAATTCTAGGACCCAATCAAACAATATGCATTTAAGATGAATACACACTTCTCAGAGGAAGAAATACAAAGAAAAATAAATATATGGAAAAGTGTTTAACATCACTGGTTATTCAAGAAATGAAAATTAAAACCCCTCAGAGATTCCATCTCACCCGAGAAAAAATGACTATCACAAAGAAAACAACTATTATCAAATGCTGGGTATCTGCAGGGGAAAAAAATACCTTTCTTCATTGTTGGGAGTGTAGAATCATACAACCACAACACTGGATATCAGTGTGAGGATTCCTCAGAAAACTAGGATTACAGGTGCTATTTGACCCAGCTATTTCCGTTCTGGAGATCTTCCAGAACTGAAAACATCATACCAAAATATATTTGCACCCATGTTTATAGCAGTGCAATTAATTGGCCATCGCTAAATCTTGGAAACAACCCAAATGTCTATCAACAGAGGAATGGATAGAAAAGATGTGGAGTATAAGCTATAAATACAATAGAGTATTAGCTATAAAAAAGATAAAATCAAGGTTTTTATAGGTAAGTGGATGCAACTAGAGACCATATTCATAAGTAAAGTAAATCAGACCCACAGGTATAAACATCACAATGCCTTCCTACTCTAAGAACCTGAAAAAGTAAATAAAATCCAAATAACATAATAGATATTGTGAAAGGAAAAGAAACCGCTCAAAAGGAAAGAACAACTGGGATGAGGGAAAGGAGAAAGAAAAGAAAGAAGGACGGGAAAAAAATGTATATGTGCAGGATAGCTAAATGTGCAGGATGATTGTACTACTCATTTCTATTGATTTATGAAGGGAAAAATTAATGCTTAAAATTTTTATTTTGACAAATTTTACATGCTTATATCCAGTAATATGAGCAATTACTTTGAAGACAACAATGTGCACTGTAACAATCATTGCTGAATTTTTTTTAAATTTTTATGTGTTTGGTACAGGGTCTCACTATGCAGTTTGGACTTGTAGTGATCCCTTGTTTTCAGCCTCCCCAGTGCTGGAATCACAGGTGTGCACCACGACGCTCAGTCTCAGTGGCCGGGTCAGATGACATGTGGTGCAGGGCCTCAAACCTAGGTCCCTGCACTTGCCAGGCAAGCACTTAGATCACTGAGCTGTCTCACCAGTACTCATTGTTGAATTTCTATCATCTTGCTTTTTGAAATTCTGTATGATTTTTTATTATTTTTTATTCCCTTTAAAATAAAATTTTAAAAAATTGGGTCCAGGAGATAGCTTAGTGGCATAAACACCTGCTTGGCAAGCACAAGGTCCTAAGTTTGATCCCTAGTACAAAAAAAAAATAGGAATAAAAAAAATAAAATTTTAAAAATAGTGATTTTCGGGGCCAGAGAGATGGCTCAGTAGAATAAGTGCTTGCCTGGCAAGCGCAAGGATCTGAGTTCATTGCAGTAAAAATGCCAAACACTGCAATACCTTGTAAGCATTTTTTTTTCTTGTGCTAAACTGAAATATTCCACAGTTACAGTGTCCAAGTTAGTATTTCAAGTTAAAATGTATTATCAGAAAACTTGCTTGTTATATGGATAACACTTGTTTTTCTGTTCCATTCTTTGTTTTAACTTTCATGGTAATAAAGTCCGGTACTTCCGGTCAAACAGGTTGAGGTGAAGATCACCACTCTTTTTGTTAAGGAGCACTGAAAGAGTTAACATGTAAGCCATATTGCATAAGTGGGAAAGACCTAAAAGTAGGAAAAATTTGGTTGGGCATAATAGTAATTGCATGAACAGGATAAATTATTTTAAAATAAGGATGTGCTATAGTTAGGTCTAGACTAAAAGATTTTTCAATTATTAACTATAACCAGAACTTTTGACTATTAAACATTACTTCTCTAAATGCATGATTCAGTAATTTATTTACTGTAGGATTTAATAGTTTCTTAATGTTTACTGCACCTCTGATGATACATTTTAGTCATTATCCAACAACTCTAATTTAAAAATGAAATATGAAATAAATTTGATACTTTTTTATTTAAAAAAAGGATCTGAGTTCAATCCCCAGTTCTGCCAGAAAAAAAATAGTGATTTTCTAAGTCATTCTTACTTTTGAAATGGCTATACAGCATACTAGTTTCATAATTTACTTATGAAGCCTCCTACTGATATATATTTACATTTTTACAAACTCCATGACATTTTTATGCATGGTATGTTTACTGTGTTATTAAAAATTAAAAAATTATTTTTTTAATTTTTATTTTTTAGCATGATATTTTTATGCAAGTACAGCTGTTTACATGAATTCCAGAAGATGTAATTGCCAAACAATGCATTTCATACTTGCTGTATATTTCCATGTTGCGCCCTAAAGAGGTTATGCCAGTTTATAGCCCCTCTGTTACCACATAAGACTACATTTTCCCCAATTTTCTTATTTTTAGGCCATATTACTTTAAGTCTGCTAACACTTCTATTTTTGCAGCTCATTCTGACTCCTGGACTCACACATCTCTTCCACTCTTTCTAACCTTCCAGCAGTTGTCACCTTTTCTCTGCTCATTACACCCTCTCATATTTTTCTAACTCTCCAGCTTATATTTTACAGTCTATCATTACACTTACTCATTTGCATACACTGTCAAACCTCTTACTTTTCTTTCCTTTTGCTGTACTTTATATTCAGACTCTAAGATCAATTAAAAACTATTTGGATGGGGAGATAGCTCGGTGGTCTAAATGCACGCCTGGAAAGCGCAAGGACCTGGGATTGATCCCCGGTACCTCATGCTGGGCTGGCCCTGGAACTCTAGGCACGTTGAGTGGGCCACTGAAATCAGGTGTGGTGGTGCACGCCTGTGATCCAAGCGCTGGGGAGGCTTAGACAGGAGGATCACTACAAGTCCGAGCTGCGTAGCACCCTGTACCAAATGCATAAATACATAAAATATTTTAAAGAAAGAAAAACAAAAAACAATTCTTTTCCTGTGTTAGACCCAGCAGTTAAATGTGACTGGAGAAGAACCCCCATGCAGAAACTAGTGGGAATTTGCTGCCCCACATCATATGAACCTTTGATAGTGTCCCAGTCCGTTACCTAGCCAATTAATTCTCAACTGTCTTAGAGGGCTATTTTATTCCTGGTCATCTTTTCAACTTCCTAAAAATCTGATCTCTCTGTTGAAGACTTTGTGTGTTACTTTACAAGAACTTCCACAACTGCCGTCATATTTATTGGCTTCCAGCATCAGTGTCCATATATCCTGCTACCATTCTGGAAGAATCCTCCCATATAAAACCACTCCATCCACTGCACTGGACTCCATCTCTTCTCACTTACTCACCATCTTTTTTCTCTCACTCTTTAAAATTTTGTAAATCAGGAGGAGAACAGAGGTTAAAGGGAGTGGAAAGAATTGAAGCAAACCCAAGAATCAAGATATATCATTTACAGGTACAAATTCCCTGTGATGAACATTATCATTAAGTATATCTAAAAAATTAATTTTAAAAAACTGTAAGGGAAAGTATACTCTCAAATCCCTTATTTATTTTCCATCCTTTGTGAAGTACATAGTCTCAAATAATTGTTGTAACAACACAAAACAGACTAAACAATCTTTCTTCAAATGAAGTGTTCTCATTCCTACCATTCATTAATACTCTCCCTCTGGGGAAAGAAGTTGTTCACAAAAAGGCTCCACACCCTTTCAGCAATGTTCCACTTGTCAGCACTCCTACACAACAAAACTTCTCTGCAGCATTGTCTGTTTCTACTTAATCTTTTCCCATTCCCTGACAAACTCATTCTAATCAGATATTTACCTCCACCATTCAGAAAAAGGAGCTTTAGTTAAGATATTCAATGACCTCTCTGTTGCCATCTGCAAAGATCAGTTCTCAGTCCTTAGCCAACATGAAAACCATTTGCAAGATTTGGCCATTGATTATGTTCTTTTAAAAATACTTTCATTCCAGGGGCTGGTGAGATAGCTCAGTGAACTAATGGCTTGCTTTGGCAAGCACAGGGACCAGGGTTCGATCCCTCGTCCTACATGCCATGCTGACCCCACCTTCAGGGTGCACTGAGCCTGGAACTAAGTCTGGGTGTTGATGGTGTATGCCTGTAATCCCAGCACTGGGGAGGCTGAAAACAGGAGGATCACTACAAGTCTGAGCTGTGGAGTGAGATCCTGTACCAAATACATAAAATGAAAAAAAAAAAAAAGAAAGAAAGAAAGAAAATATTTTAATTCCACCCTCTGCTCAAATGTCACTTTATCAGAGAGAAATATATTATTCTGGGTGAAATAGCCAACCAACTGGTCCTATCTATTTTATACTATCTTTTCCCTTACTCCACCAGTATTGATTACTACCTGATAGAGTTTAAACTTAATTTATTTATGGACTCTTTCATTTTAATCTTAATTTGTACAAAACTATAAAATGACATTTTTTGAGATATGGAATATAAACTAGACATTAGATGATATTAAAGAATTGTGCTAATTTTGTTATATATGGTGTTTATGTGATAAAATAAAACTGTTTGTAAAGTAGAATAATGTATCTATTAGTGAATTGACTAATGTATGAAATTTTTCTTTGCTCCAGAATGAGTAGAGAAAAATAAGGAAGAAGAGAATGAGGAGAAAGAGGAGGAAGAGGAAGGAGGAGAAGTAGGAGGAGGTGGATGAGGAGAAGAAAAAGAGGAAGAAGAAGCAACACAAGATTTTTGGTTTGCGCAATTGGGAGAGTGGAACTGTTATGTGCATAGATTTTTTGAAGAATTCTGCAAGAGGCAGTTTTGCAGGGCATAAGAGAAGGAGAAAATAGTAGGTTTGGTTTCCACACGTTAAGGTCGAGATGTACAGAGATACCCAGTAGAGACACTGAGTAAGCATTTGGAAACACCAGTCTGGAGTTCAGGGAGGAGATAAACATCTGTGAGTCATCAGGTATACATGATACTTAAAGCTCTGAGACTGGATATGAACATTTAGAAAATGAAAGCCAGTTGTAAAATGAAGAAAAGGTTTGATGAGAAAGCCTGCTGGGACACTCCAAAATTCAGAATCCAGAGAGGGGGAGAAAAAATAAGGAAATCTGAGGCAGGAGAATCCTGGGATGTGGGAAAACAAGCTTGAAGTCTAAGAGCTAAGCAAGACACTTCCTCCCACCCAGAGTTCCAAAAATGATTTTATAATTAAATGTTTAAAAAATAAATATAATAATTTATTTCCCTACAACAAATGCACAACTGAACAGTTATGAAATACCAGAAACTTGTGGTAACCATATTTCAGAATTCTAAAAATAAAGCATCCACTGTTGTACAAATCATGTCACTAATATCTCAGCATTTAATTCTCCTTTATAGTATACTTGATGCTATTATTCTTCATTAAGGCTTTCTCTGGGACCAGCGCTCTCATCTCCTAGCTGCTTGGAGTATGAGCTGCTGCTGTCTCACAGCTGTGTCCCTCACTAACACCCCTGGGCTGAAAGCAACTGTTTCTCCCAAAGTCATCCATGCTCCCAGCAGACAGACCATATGGAATGCCCAGGTGAGGACAGAAATACATAACCTGGCCCCTTTGTTTCAATTTGGAACAAATCTCAAGGGCCATCCCCACTCCAGAACTCACCACAGAATGATGGAGGCTGAAGATGAAAGCTCCCTGGGATCAGCCACCTTCTCCAGGGCTTCAGCCACCTTTCTCACTTTCTCGCAGAGGCCCCTCTCCAACAAACTTTGGTGTGCAACCCTTCACTGGGTATTTCTATATAGTGAACCCCACTTTAAACAACATTTTATTGGAAGGGACACTGTCCTCACAAGAAATTTCATTTACAAAATAATTCTAGAATTTATTATTTGCTGAAAAAGCCAGATCATGTGTCCTGTCGCAGAATTTCCTATATCCTGAATCTGGCTGATCATATCCCTGTCTGCATTCTTTAACTGCTAAATTTTTCCAAACTGGTAATCTAGAGGCTTAAATTCTCCTCCACCCATATAAGCCTGGTGTCTTGGTATTCTGAAATCCTCTTTTGCTTTCCTTTTTCAAACTTGTCATTCTAAGAGGAGGAAAAACCAGGCTTTCTGGGATCAGGGGAGATTACACATGACTGTACATGCTTCTTTCTTGTCCTCCAACCCTCAGAGCCACATGCACTGGAGCCTGTAGACCCGGGAGGGTGAGCCCTTTAGAGACGAGCAGCCAAACTGCAACCCGCTGATTTATTGAAAAGTGCCAGTACTGCAATTACACCTGAATGCTGAGGCTTTAGTTCAGAAAAAACCCTCATACATTAATAACTTCTGTCTTTTTTATTTAAAAAAATAACAATTTCAAAGCAAGATAATAGGAGGTTAACCATGGTTAATACATTGCATAATGTTATCTTTTAATTAGTCACTCAGAATGATATTGGCATTTCATTGTCCAAACAATATTTGCACGATCTTCTCAATGAACTAAGAGAAATTAGTAGTGTAAATATCTTAATTATCTTTTATATAACATATATATCTTTAATATATGTATCTTTTCTCTTCCTTCTTTCCACTATCCCCCATCTGAGTTTCTCTTTCCTTTGGAAGTCTCCTTCCATTTTGTGATACCTGTTGTACATTTTGGATCCTATCTACTCTTCCAGCATTTCATGGTGGGGAGACAGTACAATGTTTACACATGGGGACTGGCTTATTTCACTCATGAATGTGGTCTCAAATGGCATTCATCGACTTATGAAAGGCTCCAGTTTCCCCTTTCCAGCCCGCCCCCAGGCCCAGCTTGTGTGTGGGACCATCTGTGCACTCACAGGCCCCTCCTCCATCAGACAGGTCTGGTGTGGAACCCTGAGGCAGAACTGCCTGCAGAGAGGTTAGAGGCCAGACCCACCCACCTAATCCAGGAGCTGAACATCTTGCCACAGGGGTACAACAGGTTCACTTCCAAGGGCAGCAGCAGGAAGAAGCAGAGCACAGGAAGAAGTAAGCCAGGCCCACCTGGATGAGATTGAACTTGGTAGATCCAGACCCAGTAAGCTGAGACACTTTGCTAGACCCAGGTCTGTGACAGCATCCTCTCTCTCTCTTGATCAAAAGAGGAGGCAACAGGTAACTGGGGTGAACTAGTCTGCCTAGAAGACCCCATGTACATCAGACAGAATTTAGGGGACCTAATTTAAATACAAATTCCTTATTTAATGTCTGCTCAGCTACATACACATAATGTTTGCTCTCATGGTCTAAATACAAAGCCATTAGTTACAAAAGTTTGTAAACTGCTACATATCATTACCCATTATTAGTGTTCCTAATTGTAGTTCCGTAAATACAAAACTGTGACTGCCTTAACCACATAATCTCTCTTGGGTAAGAATATCGGTAGGTGCTAAGGTAATAACTGCACCAAAACTCTACACCAAAGGTCAGAGGATAGTGCTATACAAAAATGACAAAAAGAAGGAGCAAAGTGCATTCTCAGGCCCTGAGCCCACCCAGAACAAATGCAGGAGACAATAGCATAAAAGAAATTGGAAATCACACACCTGAAATCTCTGAATTAATAGCATCTGAAGTAAAGAAACAAATGCAGAAAGGTATAGAGGAAATCAGATCAGAAATAATCTCTGAAGTAAAAAAAGAAATGATAGCTATAGTGAAAGAATTACTAAATGCTTTTATTTATTTTTTTTTATTTTTATTATTATTATTTTTTTTGTTCCTCGAATGCCTTCAGGGCACTTTTGGCCAGCTGGAGAGGTGTGAGGTTCGAACTCCAGCAACCTGAGGCTGACAGCTTTGTGGAAGCAGCCACTTAAAGGCCTGAGCTAGGGCCAGGCCCCCACTATATGCTTTTAAAGAAGACACTGATAAAAAAAAATAGAGGAGAATAGAAAAATGACAGAATCCTTGAATGAGCAATATTGGAAAAAAGTAGAATGCATGAAGCAGATTCAATGAGCTATACAGGAAATTAAAAGGTCAATCACAAGTTGGCAAAACTGTTTGAAAGTTTCAGACCTTGAAAACACTGTTGCAGCTAATGAAAAGGTAAGAAAAGATCTTTTAAAAACAATTAGGATGCAGGAAAAAAGAATTCAATCTGCAACATGATGCAAAGATGGACAATGTAAGAATAATAGGCATCAATGAGAAGGAACAAGCCGATACAAATGATATAAAGAGAATATGGGCAGAAGTAATAGCAGAAAGCTTCCCAAATATGGGGAAACAATCTGATATTCAGGTAACTGAACCATATAGAACTCCAAATAATGTCAATCCAATTAAAACCACACCCAGACATATAATAATCAAGATCCCAGAAATTCAGCATAAAAACAATATACTAAAAGCCCCTAAAGAAAAGAAACATCACATTTAAAGGAAAACTCATCAGAATAACGGCAGATTTCTCCTCACAAACAATCAAGTCAAGAAGAGAATGGAACAAAGTACTACAACTCTTGCAAGAAAACAAATTCCAACCCAGGATGATATACCCTGCAAAACTCTCAAGTTCAATGGACAAGTGAAATACTTCCATGACAAAGAACAACTAAAGAATTTCATGATGACAAAGCCAATCCTACACAGACTACTAAAAGATATTCTACAGAGGGACCAAAATGACCACAACTCCACAAATGAGAATAGAAAGAACCTATCAAATCAGCCAAACAAGCACAGGAGAAAAAGAAGTATACAACAGCAGGCAAATAACATTGCAACCATAAGGCAATAATCTCAATTATAACCATCAATGTAGATAGACTCAATTATCAATTAAAAGAAATAGATTGGTACAATGGATTAGGAAGCAAAATCCAACAGTATGCTGTATACAAGAGACACACTTAACTCATAAAGAAATTCTTAGGCTGAAAGTCAAAGGATGGAAAACAATACTATACACCCCAGGACATCAGAAAAAAGAATGGGTAGTCATCCTACTTGTACACAGTCTGAACTCAAACCAAGAATGATTAAATGAAATAAAGAAGGCCACTATCTACTGGTTAAGGGAAAAAAAACAAGAGGAAGAGGCAACAGTCACAAATATGCAGGCACCAAACATGGAAGCATCCAACTATATAAGACAAATCTTCAGGGACATGAAAAATCTAATATCCAATACTACAATCTTAGCAGGAGACCTTAACACCCCCTTATCCAAAAGAGATAGGTCAAGATTAGCAAAGAAGTAGCAGAACTGAACCAGAGCTTGGAACAAATGGACTTAGTGGACATACACAGAGTGTTCCATCCAACAACAGCTGAATATACTTTTTTTTCCAGCTGCACATGGGTCCTTTTCTAAAATAGATCACATAGGTCATGCTTAAGTCTATGCAAGAAAACAGAAATTATCCTATGCATATTATCTGACCACAGTTCAATGAAACTGGAAGTAAATGATGAAAGAAACCACAAAAACCCCATAAATACATGGAAATTAAACAACACCCTCCTCAGCAACCAATGGGCTACAGATGAAATTAAATAAGAAATTCAATAATATCTACAATTCAATGAAAATTGAGGCACAACTTATCAGAATTTATAGGACACAATGAAAGCAGTTGTTAGAGGGAAATTTATAGTAGTGAACTCACACATTAGGAAAACAGAATGGGAAAAAATAAATGCCCTGTACCTCAAACGTCTAGGAAAGAAGAGCAAACAAACCCAAAGCCCAAAGATGGGAAGAAATTATAAAGATTAGAGCAGAAATTAATGAAATCAATATGAAGAAAACAATGCAAAGAATTAACAAATTAAAAACCTGGTTCTTTGAAAGATTAAATAAAATTGAGAAGCCCCTAAATAACCTCATCAAAAAGAGGAAAGAAAAACTCAAATTCAAGCAATGAGGGATAAAAAGGGTGAAATTACCACAGAGCTGTGGAAATTCAGAAGATCATCAATAGCTATTTTTAAAATCTTTCCTCTCACAGAATCAAAGAAAGACACAGAAGAAATGGACAGATTCCTAGAAAGGTATAAATTACCAAAACTGAATCAAGAGGACATAAGAACTCTCAAAAATCCAATAACAGCCAATGAAATTCAAAATATAATAAAAAACTTATGAACAAAGAAAATCCCAGGTCCTGATGGATTCACAGTTGTATTCTAGAAGAAATTTACAGAAGATATAATCCTAATACTCCTCAAATTCTTTAATAAAATTGAAAAGGAAACAATTATCCCAAAATCATTCCTGGAGGCAAGTTTTATACTAACACCAAAACCAAAGAAAATGTAACACAAAAGAGAACTACAGGCCAATCTCCCTCATGAACATAGATGCAAAAATCCTAGAAAATAGAATATAGCAAATCATCAAGAAGATTATGGGAGGCCAGGGAGATAGCTCAGTACAATAGGTGCTTGGAAGGCCTGAGTTCAATCCCGGTTCAGAAGAGAAGGAGGAAGGGGAGAAGGAGGAGGACGAGGAGGAGGAGAAGGAAAAGGAGAAGAAGAAGAGGAAGAGGAAGAAGAAGAGGAAGAGGAAGAGGAGGAGGAAGAGGAAGAAAGAAGAAAATTATACACCATGACCAGGTAAGATTAATCCTAGGGATGCAAGGATGGTTCAACATATGCAAATCTGTAAATGTAATACACTATATCAATAGAGACAAATCAAAAACCCACATGATCATCTCAATTGATCTAGAAAAGGCCTTTGACAAAGTCCAACACTTATTCATGATCAAAGCCCTACAGAAAATTGGAATAGATGTTTTCTACCTCAATCTGATAAAAAGCCATCTATGACAGTCCAAGTGCAAATGTAATTCTAAGTAGGGAAAAACTGAAATCTTTTACTTTTAAATCAGGTACAAGACAAGGATGCCCTCTATCACCACTCCTATTCAATATAGTTCTGGAATCATTAGCTACAGCCATTAGACAAGAGAGAGAGAAATAAAAGGAATAAGAATAGGTAAAGAAGAAGTTAAACTATCATTATGTGCAGATGACATGATATTCTACTTGGAAGACCCAAAAGCCTCCATTGAGAAGCTCCTAGAATTAAGGCACAAATTCAGTAGCATAGCAGGCTACAAAGTTAATACCCAAAAGTCAATAGCATACCTCTACACAGATAATAAACACACTGAGAGAGAAATTAGAGCAACAATACCTTTTACAATGGCACTGTGGAAAGTAAAAGTTAGGAATTAATCTAAAAAAGTAAAAGATCTATTCAATGATAATTACAGTACTCTAAAAAAAGAGATTGTAGAAGTTTTCCGAAAATGGAAAGATATTCCCTGCTCCTGGATAGGAAGAACCAACATTGTGAAGATGGCCATACTCCCAAAATTGTTGTACAGATTTAATGCAATCCCTATCAAAATACCACCAACATACCTCACAGACATAGAGAAATAATTCCTAAAATTTATTTGGAACCAGAAAAGACCTAGAACAGCAAAGGTATTCCTGGGCAGCAAAGGCAAAGCAGGAGACATTACAATCCCTGACTTGAAATTATTCTTCAAAGCTACTGTGATAAAATCAGCATGGTATTGTTGCATATAGCCAAGTTAGACAGAAATATTATAGACAGTCAGACAGGGCCAGGCCCTCAAAGAGACAAGATGGAAGACCAGGTGACTTTGCAACTTGGAAGAGACAGACACTGCCATATGGGCCACACCTCAAGATCAAGACAAAAAGAGGAAGCACAGCTACATACTTCCCTAGGGATGGGCATTAGGTATTGATAGCCTAAATAGTATCAATCAACTTGAAAGAGCCCAAATGAGTCACTAGCCCAACCCCCAACAGGAAAAGACCCTGCTCCATATTCATGCCCACTTGATAAGTGACTCACTTTCCCATTTGATATTGGATTTAATCAATTTGACCTGAGTAATGGTGCCTGTAATCTCATTGGTTGACCATAATTTTGTCCCACCTCATGCCCAACTAAGCGAGTTCCCATGTCTTCTCCACCATCTTAGACCCACCTCACCACATGTTTTTCCTCATAAAAGTCCCTGCAAGAGACAACTTCTGGGGGGGTAGGGACTACCCACTCAGGCCCCCCTCCTGTCCCTCTCTCCGGACAGGAGCTTTCTTTCTCTCAATAAATATATTCTGCTCATAACCTCTGTTTGTTCCTAAAATTTGTTCTTTGGTTTTAGAGAACACGAACTCGTGAAGGTCAGGTCCAGAGATCGTTTTTCTCTATGCCCCTATATTGTTTGGAGGTCACCCACCCGAGACCAGTTTTTCTCCCTGTATCAGTATTGGAAAAAAAATAGACCTGAGGATAAATGGAATAGATTAGAAGATGCAGATTCAACTACAAACACACTCAGCCCTTTTATCTTTGAAAAAAGGGAAAAACATATTTACTGGAAGAAAGACAATTTCTTTAACAAATGGTGCTGGAAAAACTGGCTCTCTCCATGCCAAAAACTAAAACTTGATCCAGGCCAATCACCATGCACTAAATTAAAGTCAAAATGGATTAAAATCTAAATATTAAAACAGAAACACTAAATTTCCTGGAAGAGAAAGTAGGTGGAAATCTTGAAGACATAGGGGTAGGCATACATTTCACAAACAAAAATCAAACTGCACAGGAAATACTTAAAAGAATCAACAACTAGGACCTTCTCCTATTGAGAAGTTTCTGCCCATCAAAAGAAATTACCAACAGAGTAAAGAGACAATCCACAAATTTGCAAAAAAAAATGTAACTAATAAGAGCTCAGACAAAGGTCTTCTATTTAGAATTTATAAAGAACTAAAAAACATTAGGGCCCCAAAATTTTAAGACCCAATCCAAAAATCAGCATCCAAGATTAACACACACTTCTCAGAAGAAGAAATACAAGAGGCAAATAAATGCATGAAAAAATGCTCCACATCACTAGTCATTTGAGAAATGCAAATTAAAACAACATTGAGATACCATCTCACCCCAGAAAGAGTGGTTATCATAAAGAAATCAACCTCCCACAGCAGAGCCCAGAGTCAGCAATGGCTAAGCCCCAGGTGGTTGTGGCTCTCATGTTCATGTCTAAGCTGTCTGCCAATGCCCCTGAATTCTACCCATCAGGTTATTCTTCCTTGTGGAATCCTATGAAGATGTTTGTGAGGATTATCCCACTGTCAGACTATGTTCAGGAGTTTTTGAATCATCTTACAGAGCAATCTGGCAGCTTTGAAACTGAAATTGAACAGTTTGCAGAGATCCAGAATGGCTGGGTTACAAAGGATGATGCTTTGCAAGAACTTGTGGAACCCATCTAACAACAAGCCATATCTGTCCCAAATTTCTCTTACATTGGAGCCTGCCTGTGTAATTACCTGTCCCATCGTCTGACAATTAGTCCACAGAGGGGCAACTTCTGCCAATTACTACTGCAAAGATGTCAGACTAAATATGAAGTTAAAGATCAAGCTGTAAAAGGGGATGAAGTGACTCAAAACAACTTCATGCATTTGTACTCTTTCTGGGAGAACTTTATCTTAACCTGGAGAACAAGGGAACAAATGGACAGGTTACAAGAGCAGATATTCTCCAAGTTGGTCTGTGTGAACTGCTAAATGCCTTCTTCTCCAATCCAGTGGATGACAACCTAATTTGTGCAGTAAAATCACTAAAGTTGACAGGGTCAGTTTTGGAAGATGCTTGGAAAGAAAAATTGAAGACTGATATGTAAGAAATTATTCAGGGAATTGAAAATGTTGTCCTAGATGCAAACTGTAGCAGAGATATAAAACAGATGCTCTTGAAGCTTGTAGAACTCCAGCCGAGTAACTGGGGTAGAGTACATGCAACTTCAACATCCACAGCAGCAACACTGAAAATGATCCTACCTACTTTATGAATGAGCCAACATTTTACACATCTGATGGCATTCCTTTCACTGTGGCTGATCCAGATTACCAAGAGAAATATCAAGAATTACTTGAAAGAGAGGACTTTTTTCCAGATTATGAAGAAAATGGAACAGATTTATCAGGGACTGGTGGTCCATACTTGGATGATATTGATGATAAGATGGACCCAAAGATTGATGATAAGATGGACCCAAAGAAGAAGCTTATGAAAACTATTGTTTGGAATCAGAGCATAAGTGAAAACAGTAAAGTTAAATTTTGCCATATCAGTTTTATAAAAGTTTAGGTGTGATGTCCTAGCAGAACACAAGAAAGCAAGAATGTGTGTCATACTTACACCAAATTAAGGCTGTTGAGCTATGTTGCCAATATATGCAACCTCAATTTTGTTTAACACTATCT
>NW_004524624.1:12597620-12602633 GCF_000260255.1 Octodon degus | reverse complement strand
ATGGAGACTTCTCAAAAAACTAGGACTGGAAATCCCATTAAAACCAGCTATCTCCCTTCTGAGGGAGATAGTTTCCCAAAAGAACTGAAAATGTCATATCGTAGTGACATATTTGCACCTATATTTATAGCAGCACAATTTGTAATAGCCAAATCTTGGAAACAACCAAGATGCCCATCCCCTGAGGAATGGATTAAAAAAATGTGGTGCTTTCAATACAATGGAGTATTACTCAGTTATAAAGAAAAATAAACTCAAAACCTTCATAGGTAAGTGGATGGACCTTGAAGCTTACTAATAAGTGAAATAAATCAGACACACATGTGTAAATATCGTATTGTCTCCCTAGTGTAAGAACTCAAAAGAAGAAATAAAAATTGCAAGGTATAACACAGTTAAATGGAAAGAGAGAACTTAAGGATTAAACAATGAAGAGAAAGAAAGGAGAAAAGTCAGGAAATATGGTAGGGGCAAAATCATACATTTATATAAACAAGATGATTAAGGCAATGGTCCTAAAAGTTTCCATCAGGCTTTTGAAAATAGTTAATGGGCAGAATTCTCACCCTGACTAACTCTCTATGCTGATATCTGTGAACTAAGCAACTACATTAAGGACAGCAATGTGTAATACTAAAACCATGCTTAAAATACCTGTCATTTCATTCTTCTAAACACGTACTGCTTCTAATGTCATATCAATTATTTCTATACTCTGTTCTATGTAAATGGCTGTAAAAAATGTAGTAAAAGTAAACAAGAGATAAGGAAAACAAAATGTAGCAGGATTGTACTGCTACAATGTTGTGTATGGTTTGATTTCTAAATTTCTGTGTAAAAAATGTGTAATTGTTTTTTAACATTCTATAGGGATTTAAATTTTAGAATATCCATGGTTGTTGGAAAAGAGCAGTTCCATTTTATGTCTAAGGTATGTGATATCCAGACAGATAGTAATGTCAAGCTTAACTGCCTGTGTTACAGGATAACATTATCATTAAGCTTCTCTTCTGAATGTTTAATAGCTAAAGTTTGCAGAGCAAAAATTGGACAGATAGATGGGCTAAAATGATAGCCAATATTTTGGCCATAGCCCTTCAAGGTCAGTGAGGACTCAGGACATAAGAGAATATCTGCTGTGATGTTCTGTAACTAAGTGGTGTCCCAAATTTTATGATCAAGGAGACTATGGGGCCACAGAGGAAAATGATTGATGATTTTTAGTGTGCCTCTGGAGAGTCACCTAGAGAGAAAAAATTCTCTCAGACTTTCACAGAGAGCAAACTGGTCAAGCAATGGCCGTGAATTATCCAGATAGCTGACACTGACAAAAGATCCACAAGGTGCCTTAGATGGTTTCAGAGTAAATCTTGAGGGGATTTGACTGACCTTATCAGAGAGCAAAACTTACATTTTTATTTATATAGGTCTTGCTTTAACTTGGTCTTAACCATCCAGCAGAAAAGTGTAACCACGCAGTATAAAAAGTAAAGCCTTATTAATATGCTGAGCTATAAAAGGCTTAAGGCAACAACTTTGGACAATTGTTAGTTGTGCTGATAACTCACTACTATCATGGACTACTGGACTATATTGGTTTATTTTGCTGAATTCAAGTACCTACAATCTTTGGACTGGTATCAAGTATGAAAAAGTCCTTTAAAGTCTTCTCCAAATACAGCTTCTCTAACAGCAATAGAATACCCATCTCTGACAAAACAAAACAAAAAAGGGGGATATAAATAAAGGTCCATTTTGTTGTGAAAAAAACATATATATATGTATATGGAAGAGAGCTAGGATAGATATACAGCTACTGTCTCTTAGTTCAATGGGAAGAAAGGTTTGTACTAATATTGTTTAGATAAGACATCATGTTTGCATCTTGTCCTCTGAATAACCACTTCAAAGACGATAATATGCAGTGTATTAATTATTGTAGCTGTCCTACTAACCTATTTTGAAACTGTTTCATTGCTATTTTACCTTTTTTTCTCATTAAAATGAATAAAAAAATTTAAAAATACTCCAGTTTTTCCTTCTTTACAGCTGAGCAGTACTCCATTGTACAAAAAAATCACATCTTTCAACATCTTTTGTCTTAAAAGAAAGATGACACAAGAGTGCCACAAAAATAACAGTGTTCACAGCAACTGTTAAGTCAACAATTTCATAGACTTTTCACTTACTTCAGACTAGAAACAAGTGACTGGAAAGTGTGCTCCTGCATTTACAGCTTTAAACGTCATGTACCTTCCTCCCCAACACAACGTATGACCATTTTGTTCTCATCTAGGATGAAAATAAAAAAACATCATTGCTAGATTATTTGCATGTGGAACCCGATGTTGTTACTAATTTTAAAAGCCATCCTGGCTTTCTCTGTCAAATGGTTTGATTGTGGATTCCATTCTTTTACCGACAGCTGGTATATTCCAAATCAATTAATCAACATGCATTTATCAAGCACCTGCCGTGTGATCAACGTCATTCTTAGAAAATTCGTGCTGATTAAATTCTCTGTGAAACAGTTAGGAATTTGTATCTTATTTTTGCTCTGCTCTCACTCCCACCCTCCCAGTTCATGCAAACCCATTCCAAAAATCAAATAAATACTTCTTTATGTGCCTGTTTAATATTCTGAATTATCTGTACTACGCTTTATTTTGTTAAGAGTTGTTAACATCCTGAACAATTAGGGTTTTTGTAGGGTAGCAAAAACAATTTTCCATAAATGTATAGATTTCTAACTAAGTATGCTTTTTTATGTATCTAATTTATTGCTAAGATTTGTCTTCATTTATTTAATATCATCATGAGCAACAGAGATCAGCTTGAGCTGGCCTAAGCAGAAAACCAAAATGTATTGGAAATATATTAGCCTCTCTCGGAATCCAAAGAAGAACTGAACTATGAAGAGCAGCAGCTATGGACACTCTGGGGACCCTGACAACAGCTGCTCATGAAACTTCGCTTTGGAATTCTGCCACTCACCTGACCCAGAGCCCAGTTTCTCTAGTCTCATTGTATCATAGCTCAAATTCAAAATCCTGAGAGAGAGAATCTGACTGGTTCGGCTGCTTGTGGGGGGACTGCTGCTGCTCCAGCCAGCTTTGCCTGGAGGCAGCTCCTCATGCTGTATATCCTGGACTGCCCAGCAGGGAAGCCACCAGCCACACACTGCAGTGGAGCACTTGGAATACCGTTAGAAGAACTGACAAGCCGAATTTTAAATTTTATTTATGAATTCAGATTTTAAAACTGAAGCAATGTAAAATATCTTTACACACAATTTTATCATTTTGGTAGGACTACATTTTTCTTTAGCCATCAAACTTTGCCATCTAAATTGTGATATGATGGGGCCAGTGAGATAGCTCAACAGTCTAAAGCACCTGCTTAGGCAAGCCCAGGGTCCATGGTTTGATCCCCCACACCACATGCCACACCAGCCCTGCCCCCAAGGCAGGCTGAGCCAGCCACAAAATAAATAAATAAATAAATAAAAATAAATTGTGATATGCTGTCAATGTAAAATATTCACTGAAATTTGAAGGTAGTATTTTCAAAGTAGGGTATCTTATTAATAATTATATTTTAATGATTATGTGTTGAAATTATAATATTTTGGACATGGCATAAATAGTAAATGTATTGCATATTTTTACTTTAAAAATATAACTACTATTATTGGAAATATTTCTATTACCAGGAAATTTCAACATATACACGTGGCTCACAGTCTGATATTTTGCTTGGATAGTGTTACTGTTAAGGCTATGAAAGTTTTGTTTCTGAGGGCTAGGGGCAGTTCTGAGAGACAGATGAAGCTTCTGAGCAGCACAGATACTCTCAGAAGGGTTAACTACTCGTACAAAGTAACATGGAGAGATTTGGGGGACAGCATCATGTACCCAATGTACAGTGTGATATAGGTCTCAGCATTATTTGACTATTTTATTGCAACATCATTATATTATTAAGGATGTTTAAAATTGTTATCTCAGACTTTAATGTTCAATATCATATATATTTATCCAGTCAACGAAGTCCTTGTCCTTATGAAACTAAAAATTTAGTAGCAAAGAGATAACAGATAAACAAAGACATAGCTCAAATATTAATAGACGCTCTAAAAATATTAATAGATAAGGAGAAAGAGAATGACAAAAGATGTGGTTTATCTGAATGGTTTGGGAAGATCCCAACCAGGTGTCACTGACTGGAAGGAAATTCAGGAAGAGTCGTGTGACTGTCAGGAAAAGGCACTTTAGTCGGCCCACTTCAGGATCCTCAAGGAAGTTTCTCTGGCAAAGCACAGAAAGAAAAAGGGGGAAAAAAGGAAAATGAAGTCGGAGTAAGGGGTCTGAAGGCAGACCATGGAGAGGCCTCAAGATGCCGCAAATATCAGTGGAAGTTGTAGTGTTGAGAACAAAGAATGAAGTGGTCCCACTTATGCTGTCAATTCCACAAATCATACAGATAAGACCTGAAATTTTGTGGCTTAATTTTTTCTGTGGAATTGATGTTGGGGAAAAATGAAACTCCCAACCTGAAAGGTACCTGGGATGAGTTTCTGTTCTCTAAAACCAAAGAATGAATTTTAGGAACAAAAGGAGGTTAAGAGCAGAATATATTTATTGAGGGAAAGAAAGCTCCTGTTCTAGAGAGGGACAAAAGGGGGACCCAAGAGGGTTGCCCCTGGGAAGCTGTCTCTTCCAGGGACTTTTATAGAGTAAAACCATGTGGTGAGGCTGATCTAAGGTGGTGGAGAACTCGCTTAGGTGGGCATAAGGTGGGACAAAACTATGGTCAACCAATGAGATGACAAGCACCATTGCTCAGGTAAAACTGATTAAATCCTGTGTCAAGTGGGGAAGCGAGCCACGTAGTAAGTGGGCATGAAAATGGGACAGAGTCTCTTCCTGTTGGGGGTTGGGTTAGTGATTCTTTGGGGCTCTTTCAAGATGATTGATACCGATTGATGTCCATCCCTAGGGAAGTATATGACTG
>NW_004524624.1:12590660-12596385 GCF_000260255.1 Octodon degus | reverse complement strand
AGTCTATAACACACCTTTTATAAGAAGGTGAATAACATGGTGTCCCTGAAAGTGATGACAGAGTGACGTGTTGCCATGGAATTACATAATATTGTCATGAAACTAAAAAATTAATATATTAATTGGTCGAGTATCTTGAAAGCATAGAGGAGAGAATACAGTTTCTGCTCTGAGCAGGAGGTGAGAATCAAAACTTCACAAAGGACATGAAGCTTGAAATAGTGTCACAAGACTACTAGATGTTATTTACTTTGTGCCAACACATATGGGAGCGGAGCCTATGCTATGAAGGTGCTATTGAAGATAACATATATGAAAATGTGATTATGAAGCAATAAGATGCTATTATATAACATTATATTTTCTTCTGTTAATTAACAAATTACAGGGGCCAGGGAGATGGCTCAGTAGAATAAGTGCTTGCCTGGCAAGCACAAGGGCCTGAGTTCAATTCCAGGTTCCACCAAAAAAAAAAAAAAAAAGTAAGCCTTGGATTGTTTTCTTCTGCAATGGAAATAGAGGGAAGAAGAGCGAGAAAAAGATAGAAGAATGCACCTTCTAGAGGAATTTTATAAGTCAGCCTATTGATAATAGCATCTAAAGAGAACTATTAATTATGGCATAAACTGGATGGAATACATACCTAGCAAAGATAGTTTTGGGTTGAATAAGTCTCAGATGAACTTCAAGTAGAATGTTTTATAGTTCTTGTGTTTTAAAACCTAAAATATTATTCTCAAATGATAGCTATATAGATTTATTTTATTTTTAACTACTATAATACAAGTTTCTTATATAATAATACATATCTCAAAAAATGTAAAACTCTTAAATGTACCTCCACAGGTCTGAAACTACATTTACACTTAAAACTGTAAAATGGATCGGGCAGATAGCTTGGCAGTCTAAGCACCTGCCTAGCAAGTGCAAGAACCAGGGCTTAATCCCTGATGCCACATGCTGTGCGGGCCCCGTGCAGCATGCCAGCCACTGAGCCCGGACAGAGTGGCACACACCTGTAGTCCCAGCACTGAGGAGGCCAATAGAGGAGGATCACTACGAGTCCTAGCCGCATAGCGAGACCTTGTACCACATACATAAATATAGAATAAAACTGTAAACTAACTTTACTTTCCCCCCAAACTACCCCAGATATTACTCCTAGACAGAGTGGGTTTGCTTGACAAGCATTCTCCCCTCTAGAAAAGTTTGTTGGAAAGAAGCCTGATTGTAAGGTCTTTTGTGGTTTCTGTGGCTGTAATATGATGCTTGGGTCAGACTTATAATGGATTAATAATTTACATCGATGTAGCTCTTATAGCTGTCATGGGAATAAAATCCTAACCCTACTAATTATATTAGGAAAGAATAAGATTGTTTTCCACTAAAAGTTAGAATGCTTTGAGTGTTAGTGTTTCATCTTTCAGCTCTTCCTGCTGTGATAAGAACATCTTGTAGAAAATGTGTGAAGCTATATATAGCTGGAGTGTGCCAAGCAAATAATAGAGCCTCATCTTGGAGGGACTGATAATCACAATAAGAGTGGCATCTTAATGAACCGTTTATCTTAAATATTAAAATGCCACACTTCGAAATGGTCATAGCTTAACTGGATATGACTTGAATCGCAATGGTCATAGCTTAACTGGATATGACTTGAAAAGATAATTTGTTTTAAAATTTAGCAAGTTAAATGCAATGTACTATCTTGGATTGGATCCTAGAATAGAAAAAGAACATTAGTAAATGTTGAGAAAGAACAGTACAGTCTGGTGTTTAGTTAATAATAATATACATATATATATTAGTTAATTTAGTTAATAATATCCAAATGTTAATTTTCTACTTTTGATAAATATATCCTAGCTGAATAAGATGGTAGCACTATACATCTCAGGCTGTCTTCAAGCTTGCTGTCTCAGGTTTTTTTTTAAGACGTGGTCTGATTAGTTCAGGCTGGCCTTGAACTCGCCATGTAGCCCAGGATGTCCTTGAAATCACAGTCATCCTTCCTCAGCCTCTCAGGCACTGAGATTACAGGCATGCACCACCACATCCAGCTCTTGTACTCTGGTTATGATTCTTATTCTGTTTGAAACCTGGGGAGATGGCTCAGTAGAATAAGTGCACAAGAGCCTGTGTTCAATCCCCGGTTCCACCAAAAAAGAAAAAAGAAACTACCTTTTTATTCTGGTTTTGTTTTTTTTTTTTTTTAATTTTTTGAGACAGGATCTCCCTAGGTACTGCAGGCTGGCCTTGAACTCACTATGTAGCCCAGGCTGGCCTTGCAATCACAGTGATCCTCTTTTCTCAGCCCCAGCCTCACAAGCACTGGGATTATAGGCATGCATCACCACACTAGGATTCACCTTGTAATTTTTATTCTTTTTTTTGCCAGTTAAAAAAGCTTTATTTGTGCTTCAAATTTTAAAACCAAGACACTGGGTAAGAAATCCACCCAGAAAGACGTTTCCAAACTAAACACATTTCTCTTTATAGACTCCCAACAGAGTATATAATACACATCAATTTCAATTTACAATCACCACAGTCCCTCCTATACATGGCAGGACACTTAAACTGTATTCTGAATGTTCTCATACTCTATAATTTCACCAACTGCCAAAGCTTTCTTAGATGAAACCTAAGGAACTTTTTTGATTTTGGGGAGATGGTTTTATTGATGTTAGAGCCGGTCGAGCACAGGGAGATAACCATCATCATAGGTTTGTGGGGTTTCTTAGGGACAAAAAGATGGGAACACAAAGCTTACAGACATCAGTAGAACCATCTTATTATTTGCCTGCAAAGCCGTTCAGCGTTGTCTCATATCACAAATACCTGAGACTCGCAGGTCTTCTCTGCTTACATGATCATACACTTTGGGTGTAGGCCCAGGTCTGGAACCAGTGGAGCTCCCTGAGGATGGGAGGGAGAATATTATCGTTTATGGAAATTTCATCATGAAGATCCTTCAACTGAACATTGTAAGCATTGTAAGATGAGTTTTCACATGACTTCCTTCAAAGTCCACAGTCAACATCTTCAATCCTCATTTTTACCACTCAAGGATTAGCACTGGAGATTCTAGGTAGACCAGCATGCAGCTGAACTTAACTTCAGAAGGTCATATAAAGCAGAAAGACCATTACACCATCTATGCTTGCTTTGGGACCGCCAAGGTCCTGGCCTGTCTCCATCCACTACTTTTGTAGATGTCAAAGAAAGGCCTTAAGGCTCGGCACAGACGGAACCGCCATCACCTCCACACATGAGGAGTTCGACTTCTGAAAGTGTAATTTTTATTCTTTAAAAAAAAAAAAATACAACCACACACACACACCCCAAAACAAAACAAAACAAAACAAAACAAAACAAAACAAAACAAAACATGATCTCATTCTGTAGTCCAGGTGGGCCTTGAACTCACCGTGTAGCCCAGGATGACCTCAAACTCATGGAAATCCTCCTGCCTCAGACTCTTAAATGATGGGATTATAGGCATGTACCATCATGCCTGCCACCTTGTAATTTCATTTACAGTTTTAACATCAAAGATTTGTATTTGAAGTACTAATTTCTTTTAAAAATAAAAGGAAGATTGTAGTTTGTAGTCTGCTTCAGCATATATTCCCAATCCTCCCTTTACGATTGACCTCTGTTTCGTCAGAGGTGGGCACAAAACCAATCAAACATAGTAACTCTCTCTCTGAAGATCCTTCAAAAGTGGGATGATGCAAATATAGAGATGCTAGGAGGAAGCCCTGCTGGGTTGGAAGGAAGAGACAAGTTTGTGCCTAAGCTCATTTGCCTGAAAGAAGAGCGGTAGCACACAGGGAGACCCATTTGCCTCTAGCCAGTAGTTCAGGACCACCAAGGGTCAAATAATTCTCACTGAACTCTGAAAAAGCTTTACACTGTGTTTGAACTTAGAAGTAATACAAAAGAGGGAGGCAAGAGACATGCTAGGAACTTGGTTAGAACTTGCAAATTAGAGAACCCTGCTTCTTTTGCCCCTTTCTCTCAGTGCTGTTGTTCCTTGCTAAACACATTTAAAACTCATACCTGTGGCAAAACACTACCCAGGGGGATGCAGCTAGGAACAAGGTAGCCTTTAGGACAGCCTAAAGGATGAGCTAAGCTTGGATCTGTTGCTAAGAGACAGGAAAGGCAAGGAAAAAAATCTCTGGTGTTGGTGCCTGCTCTACGAACCCCCCAGGTATAAAATGGGCAAAAATCCAACTGAAGTCTGAAGGGAGTCGCAGTGCCAGAAAACCCCAATTTAGAAATAAGTTTGTGATTGTTCAAAGTTAAGAGAATACTCAGAATCCTTTGGTTCATGAGTGTGATGAGTGGGTATTCATGTCTTATGCATGAGATGTGCCTCCCTCAAACCTTCTTACGACGTGGGCACATTACCCGTCTGACGTTTAGACAGAGAGAGAGAGAGAGAGAGAGTGTGTGTGTGTGAGAGAGAGAGAGAGAGAGAGAGAGAGAGAGAGAGAACTCAGACTCCATAACCAGACCAACCAGAAGTTAATGACTAAGATAGTACAGTCCTGGAACATGATGGGCAAACGGGATTTTCCTCTCCTATGTGCAGATCCGTGTCAGCAAGACTGAGTCCTCGAAGAACATATCCCACTGTCAGAGAAGCAAATTTGGGTGACATTTACATGGCAAGACCATGAGGAGCGTCATCGCCACCTGGAAAGAAAGCATCTGGCTCAGAGGTCCTGGACTTTAATAAGACAATATGGTCACTGAATGAGACTGGATTATCGCATCGAGAGCTGCATCGTACATGGGGATGTTGCATTAAATTCACTAAAAACCCTTTGTTTTGGCACCGCATGTATGAAAAGGCAAGAGTGTGGACGATGACAGTGAACTATGATATTCTTTACTGCCCGTTATCTTTCTTAATTTGATTGACATCATGGTATTTATCTCTTGCAGGGCCTGGGCTTCTGTTTGGGATAGATATGGGTGTAAGTCACAAGCCCATCCAATCATGAGGCTCCATTCTCCAGACACTGCGATTAGTCTGGGGGTGGGCAGGGGCCCAAACAGGGTGTTAGAAGTCCTTCTCTGGAACTGATATTGAGATACTGGGACCGTGAGGTCTTTCCACTGGGATTCCTGAAACAGATGATGTAAGCCTAGAGCTGTGGGCAACCTACTTCTCTGGCAGCCTGAAAGATGGGAAAAATGAGGTAGTTACACAGAGGAGTCTGCACTGAGATGTGGGGGTTGGGGAGACTTAATGATATAATTTTCATCTGGGCCTGAGGCCACATCCATTCACGAGCTTCTCCCTCTCCTTGTTCTCCCTCTCTGCCTCCTCCTCTCCTTACTCCTTACTTCCTGTCTTTCTGGCAAAATTAGAGCTGTATTGATGCCGATTTCAAATGAAATGGCCCATTTTTGTTTTTCTAAATATAAAAGTAATACATATTCAGTATAGTAGAAATTTGGGAAATATAAATATAAAGAAATGTCTCCTCATGCTTTAAGTAAGCCAGGTTAGCATTTTAGAGTTTTCACAGTACTTTAAATGCTCACTTATTAGTCATTATCATAATAGATTTATTTTATATAGCTGTGAACATAATAATTTATTTTACATAATTCATATTATAATAATAAATATTTAAGCTAATATAGTGGTTCTTCTATTTAACATAACATCTTTTCAAGCCCTTAAGCAATATATATGTACATA
>NW_004524624.1:12587135-12590486 GCF_000260255.1 Octodon degus | reverse complement strand
TTTTTTTTTTTATTTTTTATTTTTTGGTGGTTTAAACAATATATTTCACTGAAATGGACTTACATTTGTTTCTGAAGTGACTTCCATTTATTTTGATGTGTTTTTTCCTCATGTTGATATACAGGATCTTCAAGCCAATATAAATATTTTATGAATATTTGAATATTTGGGTATACACCTGCACAATACCTCAGCAATATTTTTCAGCAAGGAAAACACTGGAGAGTAAAGACTAGACACAATTACAAGGTTCAGTGAAAATCTGCTGCAAATATCCTTGAGGTAAGAAGGTGCCATATACCTGTTCAACTAAGAAAACCACCCTTACAACACAGGATGATTTTATTTTTACATAGGACCTAGAACACTTAAGATATCAGTTAGGTACTGAATGGCACAGCAACACCCCCAGCTTATGCCATGAATTCATAGGGAACACGTTCCAACAACTCAGGTTCCTTCCTATTGGTCCTCACAAAGTGTCCTTCTCTGGGAGGGGCAGGCTGGCACTTCAGATGAACCTAGGTACCTTTTTCTTTGGCTTCTTTCTTTTTCTGATCATTTTCCTTGACACATTTCAGGAAGCTATCATGACTTTTTGAGTGTTTAATATGCTCAATACACTCATTAATCCTCTTGGCAAGTATCTTGCCCTTAACTTGCTTGTTTACAACAATACCAACAGCATGCTGGGTAATGCTGTAGACTCTTCCCATTTTGCCATGGTGACATTTATGAGGCATTCCTTTTTGCACAGTACCCATTCCCTTGATGTCTACAATATCACCCTTTTTGTAGATTCACATGTATGTGGCCAAAGGAACAACTCCATGTTTTCTAAAAGGCCTGGGAAACATATACTAGGTTCCCCTCCTCTTGCCCTTTGTGTTAGTCATTTTGGCAAATTACTGGAAGATAGTGGTTCTGGCCAAAAGGAATAATTTGCATTTTCAATGTGAAGAACATAGGTCTTTGGCAGTACTGGGGACTGAAGTCAGGACCCTGTACTTGCCAGGCAGGTACTTATTCTACTGAGTTATCTCCCCCGCCTGCTTCTGATATTTTTATGCATGATTCTTATTTAGAAAAATACAAGTTTATCCATATGAGAAATTTGTCCTTCATAGGCATTTAGGATTAAATTAACCACACAAATAGAGCTAAGTAAGAGAAAAAAAACTATCTCCCCAGCCCTATACCACCTTATTTTGAAGGTAAGGATAAAGAACCAAAATTGAAAGGCCATTTTAAAAGTATGATGTTTCATGCCCTTCCGATTATTTCCCAACTCAATCATTCAATGCCAACATGTAACTGCTATGATGTTGGAGACTGCAATTAAAACCAAGCAAAGTAGAGGGTCTGCACTCACAGAGGTGCCAGGCAAGCTGAGCACATCAGCTAGCGCTGTGCCAATTCTTTGTCAAGGGCTAAACCTAGTTGCATGGGAAACAGCAAAAATGGAGACACCTGAAAGGAGAATCTGTAAAGCTAGAATAGCATGATCGCTAGAACTAACTGAAACAGGCTTTGAATCCCAACTTCCTGAGTCCCTGGTTGGGTGAACTGGGGCACTTTATTTATCCTCCCCATTTTATCATCTGTAAAATGGTGTGTCCACTAAAATTTGACTTAGTTGCCAGAAAAAGAAAAAGAAAGAAAGAAAGAAAGAAAGAAAGAAAGAAAGAAAGAAAGAAAGAAAGAAAGAAAGAAAGACCTAATAAGATCTGTTTAGACAAGATAGAAGGCATTTTTCTCCCTAAGAATCCAGAGTTCGGTCACCTAGGGATGATGTGGGCTCCGCAGCCTTGGACACCCAGGCTCTGGTCTGGTTGCTCTGCTGTGTCAGTCTAGTCCAGGCTGGCTGAGCGCTCTAGAGACACATCACAGTGCACAGGAAGGAAGGAGGCCTAAACCCATTCTCCCCTAAGGGAAGTTCCCAGAAGTTGTTGTATGAAACTTCTAGTTTTATACGGTTGGCCACAACTTGATCATCTCTAGCTGCAAGGGAATCTGGGGTTATTTTTATTAAAAACAAAAAAACTATGTGCTCAGCTAAAATATTCTATCTATACAAAAAAAGGATATAGTGAGGAGAGAGTAGTAATCTCTGCCATAGCTAGGTTGGTAATTTGCCCTCCTGTATGAGGCACTGAAGAGACAAGAGGTATAGTCACAGTTCTCTTAATGCTGTTTTCCTGACAGATCGGGACTTTCTTCTGAAGACATAATTGCTTCTTCCTTTTTGTCTCTTCAGAACTTTGCTTGTAGCTCTCTAAAGCCTTTTAGTACATGAGAGCTTTTACCTATTCCATGTGGCTTGAGATTTTGCAAGTTGAGAGTGCAAATGTTGTCACACTATCTTTATGAAACACAGTGTTCTCGCTTGAACATAGAAGGACCATGGCCTCCTGCATAATCCCCAGTGTGTAAATCTCCGAAAGGATCGCATGTGTTTACAAACAACAGTACAGCTACGTTCTCCATCTGCAATACCATGTTTCCCCATGGTGCTTTGCACTCCATAGACTGGCTTCTAGTTGTCTGAAAAGGTTTTGTTTGTTTGTTTTTTACATTTTTAATACATTGAGATAAGCCAGGCATGGTGATACATAATTCCAGCACTCTGGGAATTGGAGGCAGGAGGAACACAAGTCTGAGCCTGACTGGGAATAATAAGGACTTAGCAAGCCCTGTCTCAGAAAAGTAAAAGGACTGAGGACACAGCACAGTGCAAAGGCCCAGGGTTCCATCACCTGTATTACAAAAAATTGAGATGAAATTCAGAGGGAAAAAAAACAATCAAAGGCCCAGGGTTCCATCACCTGTATTACAAAAAATTGAGATGAAATTCAGAGGGAAAAAAAACAATCAAAGGGCCAGGGAGATGGCTCAGTGGAATAAGTGCTTCCCTGGCAAGCACAAGGACCTGAATTCAAACCTCAGTTCAAAAAAAAAATCAAGACATGTTATGTATATAAACCTACTCCGTAAGATGAATGTAAACTTTATGTGCTGCACATGTGTACTAAGAATACACACTATTTTTAAAAATGAATTTAGGACAGGGTCTACAGGGTCTCATTACGTAGATCGGACTTGTAGTGACTCTCCTGTTTTCAGTTTCCCAAGCACTGGGATCACAGGCATGTGCCACCACACCCAGTCTCAATCACCATCTCAGTGCGCCCTGGGGGCGAGGCTGGCACCTCACGCGGGGGATCAAACACAGCTGCTGCACTCTGCCGAAGCAGGGGCTTTAGTCTGCTGGGCTCTCTGGCTGTCCCAAGAATATACATTTGTTTTCATTAATTTTATTGGGAAACACATAGACAGTTTCAAAACAGGTTA
>NW_004524624.1:12583985-12585500 GCF_000260255.1 Octodon degus | reverse complement strand
TGTGTTTATTGGCCTTTCGTATATCTTTGTAGAGAAATGTGTGTTCAAGACTTCTGCCTGTTTTTAAACTGAGATCTTTGTCATTTTATTGTTGAGTTGTCATTCTACTGGATACTAGGCCACATACATGATTTACAAATATTTCCCCACACTTTGCGTTGTTCTTTATCTCTTGATAGTGTTCTTTGATGCCTAAAAAATTTTAACTTTGATGAAATCCAGTGTAACTTTTTTCTTCTGTTGTGTTTTCCATGTCATATCTAAGAACCCATTGCTAAATCCAAGGCCACAAAAAAAGATCTTTACATTGAGCTCTTTCATCCACTTTGAATTAATTTTTATATATGGAGTGAGATAGGGCTCCATTTTAGATTTTCATGTAGATACTCAGTTCTTCAGCCCTGTTAGGAGACTATTTATTTCTGAACTTAATTATTTTGGCACTCTGGTCCAAAGCCAATTAGCCAGAGTTATGCCGGCCTTATTTCTGGACTCAATTCTATTCCATTGATCTCCTGTGCCGATATCACAATGTTTTGATAACTGTAACTATGTGGTAAGTTTTGAAATTGTAAAATGTGAATCTTCCAATTTTGCCCTTTTTCTCAAGATTATTTTGATTGAGATTACACACAAGTTTGAAAATTGGTATTCTGTTTCTGCCACAAAAGATTGGGATTTTGACAAGGATTGTTTTGAATCTGTTGACCAGTAGGGGAGTAATACAATCTTAAGATATCTTTCCACTTATTTAGTTCTTTAATTTTTTTCAGCAATGTTTATAGCTCTATAGTTTTCATCTTACTAATTCTGCTCTTCTTTGAGAAACTCATTCTTATTTCATTCTTTGACTGTAACTATAAAGAATTATTGTTTTCCTAATTTCCTTTATATATTTTTGGTTGTGAGTATATAAAAATACAAACTTTCAATATTTCACCACTGAGAATGCTACTAGCTGTTACTTTTTCATATGTATTCATTAGAAGGTTGAGGACATTCTTTCCCATTTGCATAGTGTTGAGTGTTTTATCAAGCAAGGGTCTTGGATTTTGTCAAAGGTTTTACTATATCAATTGAGATAATTGTATGCTTTTTCCCTTTGTTCTATTAATATGGCATCACAGTAATTAATTTTATCATGTTTACTCATCTTTGAATTTCTGGAATAAGCCACAATTGGTTGTTCATAGTACATAACCCTTTGAGTATGCTGTCAGACTTCGCTGTCTAGTATTTTGTTGAGGATTTTTGCATCCATAATTAGAAACGATACTGATTTGCAATTTGTTTATGTCTTTGGCTTTGATACCAAGGTAATGTTGGCCTCCCAGAATGAGCTTTGGGCTTCCCTCTTCTGTTATTTGGAAGAGCATGAAAAATGCTGCTAATACCTTTTTAAATGTTTACAAGAACTCAGCAGTGAAGCAATCTGGCTCTGGGCTTTTGTTTTCTGAGAGTTTTGGGGTTTTTTGTTTTTGTTTTTGTTTTACAAATTCAGTGTCTTTACTTGTT
>NW_004524624.1:12577988-12583424 GCF_000260255.1 Octodon degus | reverse complement strand
GTGTGTGGCCAGCTCAGCCCACCAGGAGCCGGGGCTGGCTGGCATGTGGTGCTGGGGGATTGAACCGCGGTCCCTGTGCTTTGCTAAGCTTGTTCTAAGTCGGTGCTTTAGACCACTGAGCCATCTCACCAGCCCCAATAAGTTTCTATATACTTATTATCAAGATAAAAAATTATCAAGGGCTTGGCACATTTGCTTTACCTCTTTCCTAATTTTCTCTTCTCTCATGCAATCTAGATATGAAAGGGGTCAATCCAGTTCTGTATTAGGAGCAGAAAAGGTGTTTTTAGGAAGGTAACAGAACAAATGTGTGCTTGTGAATTTTAATTTCTTGTTGGCCCTGAAAGTCTCTCTTTCGTCTAGCAGTTCTCCTGCCTCTTATTCAATATTGAATTCCCAGTCAAGTTTTTCCTGCTACAGTGTGATCCTCAGCCAATTTTAGTCACCTGGGAACTTTTAAAAATATATTGATGTCTGAGTCCTTCCCTGGAGGCTTTAATTTTATTGGTCTGGGTTATAGTCTGGGCATCAGACATTTTTAAAAGGTGATTGTAATATACAGCCGAGACCAAAACTTCTGCTTAAAATATAAGAGTCCCAATTTTGTAATGCATCACTTAGTGTTTCTTACGAGGTGTTTGAGACCAAACACTGTGAGATCTTGCTGTTTACTTGCATTGCTATTTACAAATAAGTAGTGAATTTACACAAGGATTTAAAATCTCCAGTCTAGCCGATGCCAGAGATAAGTTCAGCAGTCAACTCCAAGGTCTGCTGATCTTAACTTGAAATGGAACTGAATCAGGAAAAGAGGAACACAGTCAGGAGTCAGACATGAAGACTCGATAGACTCTGTATTCAGTTTTGCTCTTTAGGGCTTTAGTTCAAGGCGATGATTTTTTTGGTGGCTGTACATTAGAATTACCTAAGGTGATGCATTTTCCCAAGCTTTACCTCAGACACTGTATTCTGATTTAATTTGCATACCCCAAGCATTCTTAAGCTAGCATGCACCAGAATAACCTGCAGAGCTTGTTAAAACCCATTGCTGGCCCCGTCCTCGGCTTCTGATTCAGTAGGCCTGCAGTGAGGCCCAACAATTTGCATTTCTAGCAAGTTGCCAGGTAATGCTGATGCTTCTGGTCTGAAGAGCACATTTGAGACTTAGTGGTTTAGGTTAAGACCTACGTGTTAGATTTGAAAAACAATTCTCTAGGTAATTTCAATGTGCAGCGAGGTAGAAAATCATTGCCCCAGCACTGTTTACTCTAATTAAGGGGAAAGAGAGTACAGAAAACAGTACAGAAAATCCTCTTGAATCAAGACACTTCAGCCGAATGGATGGATGGGTGGATGGATGGAACTTAGTCCTGGACAGTGTCCATAAAGGTCAAACTCTGTGACAGTCAAACTTAACATAGAGTTCGACATTCATGGAAAAGGAAGTAAAATTCTTTGTAAATTTTACTGTTCAGTTTCAGATTTTTAATTTTGTTCAGCGGGAGTAAATTATTTACTTGTCTGTGGTTACAGAAAAAAATCTGTTTCCAGAAACACTATCTCGTGCTTTTAATTCTGAATAGAAGAGATATCCAGAAACTTTTCTGTATGTCTCATGTGACAGGAACTTACCGCCCTGGACTGAATATTGGTTTTGCCCTGGCTCTGCCTTTACATCAAATAAAGTATTTCATAAATACAGGTAGCTACTACTTGAAACCATTTCCTTAACAGGGAGTCAGTGTGACTGTGGGGAGCCACATCCGAGCCACAGCGTTGGTGCCAACCCGCCTTGCCTGTCGCAGGGTGCACAGGTGAAGTTGGTAGGAATGCTAACACCGGCAAGCAAGCTGAAGAGGGATGACCGTCTCTGGGAATCTCGAACACCAACCAGCCCCTCGGACTGCACTGGCAGGCTTTCTGTGAGAAACAAGTTGCTTGGTAAGAAAGTTGCAAGAGGTTTCAAGTCCAAGAACTTGAAACTAATTTACTTAATACTTGTAAAATACATTTTCCTTACCCAGACAAACTTCACTCTTTTCAGCTAAGTGTAACCCCAGATGAATGTTATTACCAGGGTGGAAAATTTTAGTGTGAAGCTAATGTTCCTGAGGCGTATCACATGGTGCCTCTCAAGGTGAAACGCTTGACTGGGACCTGGCACCTCGCATCACAGAGACAGGAAAAATATGTCGCCATTTACCAAAAGAGTTGATGGCACTGGCTGGACTCCCACAGAACATTGAAAGATGTTGTTCAGGGATTAAAATCTACTGATATTTCTGAATTTTGGTAATCCACTAATACTGAAGCTACAGAACATAATTTGCAGCATAAGGAGGACTTCCAGAATCAAGCATAATGCAAGATGTTAAGAGGAGGACAACGCTGGCCCAGGACTATGTCACAGATTGTCTCAAATGTGAAATAGCATGAGGTGGGCCTCCTCCTGTTATGCTTGCAGCCCAGTGGGTTTGTCCTGGTCCCGTGTTGTCCTGAAGACTGTGATATCCACCCAACTGCCCACTATGTACTATGCAACATATAAACAATAAAGAAAAACGTGGTTGGGCCTCTGAAGCATCGTCAGCTTCTCTTAACATGTTTACTTTTTAGAAATAGTACTGTCTTAGGCTGCCAGTGAAATTCCCAAGAAGTTGCAAGAAACTAAAAATTGAGGCCAGCACATGCTTGCCTTCCCTGACAGAAAGGGAGTCCTGCACAGGTGATGTGATGACTCACACACTAGGAAAATAAGAAATCTGTGACAAGCAATAATTGATGTACATTCTCTCTGGGTTTGTTTGTTTGTTTGTTTGTTTGTTTTTGAGGAACCAGGGATTGAACTCAGGCCCTTGCGCTTGCTAGGCAAGCGCTTATTCCACTGAGCCGTCTCCCCGGCCTCTAATGTACATTCTCTTAGCTTGTCGCATGAATATTGAACCTGCCTAGATGCGAACCTTCCCAGAGTGCATTCAGTCACCAGAGATCTTCCTGAAATGCATATTTTGTTTAATGTAAGCATATTTTGCAACAGTCATAATTTATATAATTTAATGTTTTTAATTCTTTCTTGTACTGTCCAAAAATTATTTTATCAATAGAAGGGATGCAGCTAATGTATTTTTACAGGTTCTGAGAACCAGTGCTTCTAACAGAAATATCGTGCATGTAGATGATACTGCACTACACGTATAGCTCACTAAGACACAGGGAAGAGGCTACCTACATTAAAGGTAATGAGCTGTTCAAGGACAGAAAGCACTCGGTATCTCAGTCAGCTAACACCAAATATGCTACAAGGACATTCTGATGCAGACAAGATCCTCGCCCACTCCATGCAGGTGCATTCTTCCATCACAGATAGTATTAGCAGGCATAGTCTCAGGCAGTCATTAGCTTAAATATATTATAAGTAGTTTAATCAAGATTTTTTAAATTGTGCATTTACTTCTGATAGGTGTGAATATACTCCATTAATACAGGTGAGCAATAAATATTGACATAATCTTGGGGTAATACTGGCATTTGAGGAAGAAGCCTGGTCTTTAGCCCATTGTTATTGGCACAGCACTTCAAGTGCTCCATAACCACCCACAGCACTACACTCCCTCCATTCCAAGTGTGGATTTAGACAATTCCCCCAAGGCTCCTGAGTCCGAGCTGAGCATCCACGAGTCCTGAAGCCTTGTGCACATACTGCCTCACACGCACACTAGAAGTAGACATAGGTATTTGCTAAATAAAAAGCCTTGGGAATGCCTCAGTTTAATTCTCTTTTAGGTCTTTGTATGTTTTCCTGCAGAAATTACAAAGAAACTACTCTTTGGTAGGCAAGAAGAATTCAAATGTAGCTTTTTTTTTTTTTAATATTTATTTATTTATTTATTTATTTATTTTTTTGTGTGTGGCCAGCTCAGCTCAGCAGGGGGCGGGGCTGGCTGGCATGTGGTGCTGGGGGATTGAACCGCGGTCCCTGTGCTTTGTTTAGCTTAGTTTGTTCTAAGTAGGTGCCTTAGACCACTGAGCCATCTCACCAGCCCAAATGTAGCTTTTTTAATAGGGATGGAATTCCCTTTTTTTTTTTTCAATCCCCTAAAGCCATTGGCTCAGAATTATATTAATACTACTGTATCACTAAATTAGCCTGCTTTCAAAGAAAAAGGTTTTTAAGAACCCATACTTATGGCTGAAGCTTAATAAATTACATAATACACAGTAAAGTGAGAACAGTTAAAAATAATTTATTATATTTTTCAAAATAACTCGAGGATTTTAAATGTTCCCAATGAATTGAGGTTGGGGGTTTAGCTCAGTGGCTCGATGTCTGCCTGGCAAGCATGAGGACCTGAGTTTGATTCCCAGTACCCCCCCCAAAAATGTTCCCAATGCAAAGAAATTATAAATGCTTCTGCCAAACAGGGTGGCAAATGTTTATACTCCAAGCTGGGGAGGCTGAGACAGGACCACCATGAGACTGAGGCCATCGCCAGCCTGAATTACAAAATGAGACCCTGTCTCAAAAAAATGAACAAACAAAAAGAGATGATAAATATTTGAGTGAATCGAGAGGCTAATTGCTTTGATATAGATCACTGTACAATATGCTCAAGTTTTGAAATACTCCATCAGTATATATAGTTGTGCCAATTAAAAAATTAAAACAACATTGTTACTTTGATTCATTACAGAAAGCAAGTCTCACAACTCTACACATGCAAACGTGTACTACCAAAATATGGCAGTCATAGAACAGTTCCTATAGACTTTATGAAGCCAACACCCCACTCCCTGTTCCACTTTATCAAGCACTTTGCAGGAAAGAGCCACACAGAGGCTGACACAACCATATTCTCCCAGATCAAGCTAATCTTGCAATCAGGGCAAGTGAAATCATTCTGTATTAAAGAGGGTAGTATGCGGTGGAATATTACTCTGCCATAAAGAAGTGTAAACTTGAGTCATTGGTAGGAAAACAGATGCACTTCGAGATCATAATGTTAAGTGAAATAACTCAAATACATAAGCTGTAATATCTCATTTTTTCTGTTGATAAGAAAACCAAAATATAAATAAAGAACAAAATAAAAGATATTAAGAAGGAAGGAGGTAGATTTTGTCAAATGGGAAGTGAATAAAGATATGGAGAAAGGTTGAGGTAGAAGTTAGGAGGGGGTTAAAAAAAAGAATTAAAATGAATTGTATTCTTCTACCAACTCCTCTCAAGGAGTGCAATCATTATGTATTGCCAGCTTGTACTGTACTGCAGTATCTCAGCTCACTAATGCTTCTGTTCCTAAACAGTTTGGTTTTAAAAAACAGAACCATTTGGCAAAATCTTGCTTCTCTGCACCAGGTGATGAGTATGAACAGAACCATCTTCACTGGAATCGTGGAAAGAGTTAAGTCCATGAACCAAGGCTCAGAATTAGATTA
>NW_004524624.1:12568235-12575948 GCF_000260255.1 Octodon degus | reverse complement strand
GGGAAGTAGACATGTTCTAAAATTTGGATGCTACCTCTAAATTCTTATTTTCCACTGATGAAGGATGCAAGCACAGCACGTTTTGAAAAAACACTCATCCCACTATGAAAACGGTGGAGCTTGAGCTAGTGAAATCTAATGCTTGACTCTAGCCTGTCCTTTGAAGAGCGACCCGCTGGCTGGGAACATTTATCTGCTATCTATTCACCACTACTGTGAATGTGGACCCTAATTAATGTGTTAAGAATGTTAAATAATTGTCTGTGAGGTGTGGATTAATTTATACACACACATGAAATTGTGTGCTTTCTCTTTCTTTCTCTCTTTCATTCTTTCTTTCTTTTTCAGTGATGGGACTGGGAATTGAACCTTCACACTGAGTTATATTCTCAGCCTGCTTTATTTTGTTATTATGAGGAGGGGTCTCCTTCAGTTAAGTTGCTCAGTTTAGACTCAAACTTTCTACCCTCCCTCCTCAGCCACCCATAGTCTGACAAATTAGCATATTTTCAGGCATACTCCAGATAAAATATTAGAAACCTTTTTACAGCTTGTGTCTAGGTGTCTTTTAAAAGCCCCATGTGGCCATATGTGGGGCTTTTTTCAGAGGTGGCGGGATCTAGAATGTGTGATTCTGGAATTCATTGATGGCGCAATGCTAGAAGAGAGGGCATTACATTATGGGTGTGAGTGTCACCCTCACCCCCAGGAAGGTAAATAAGATAAAAGGGGCAGAAAGACACTGTTGATGTCCCTGTTACTTTTGCTACTTTCTGCCTACAGTAAACATTTACACCTTTGTCATAAGCCACACTGTCTTGGAGCCAACTGTTTGTGACTGAAGAATCTACGAACTGTAAGCAAAACAAACCTTTCCTCTTTTAACTTTAGAATGCATTAAATAGATTCAAACATATTCAGGAAATTAAGAATGCCATTGAAAGCTGGCAAAACCACTTGAACAAAACTGAAGACAGACTTTCAGACTTTGGAGACAGCTTTGCAGCTAGCAATTGTGAAAGAAAAGAGCTCTTGAAAATAGCAAGAGAGGGTCAGGGAGATAGCTCAGTAGAATAAGCCCTTGCCTGGCAATCTCAAGGTCCTGAGTTCAATCCCTTGCACTGAAAAAAAAAAAAAAAAAAAAAACAAACAAACAAACAAGGGACCATGAAATAACAATTCAACAGCTGCAAGATGATGTCAAGAAAATTTTTTTTTTTAAAAAGCCAGATAGGTGTCAATGAAATAGCAGGAGTCAGCACAAATGACATAAAAAGACTGTAGAAGTTGAAAATATCCCAAGCAAGAGAAAGGAATCTGATATGCAGTTAAATGAGGCATATAGAACTCCAAAATAAATCTATACCCAGATACATAATAATCAAAATCCCAGAAATTCAGAAAAAGAACAGACTATTAAAAGCTTTTAGAGAAAAGAAACAGATCACCTATAATAGAAAGCCATAAGAATAACACCAGATTTCTCAGCACAAACCATCAAGTCAAGAAGAGCTTGGAGAGAAGTATTTCAGATCCTGAAAAAGAAGAAGAAAAAAAAAAGTTCTGACTCAGACTGTTGTACCCTGCAAAACTATCTATCAAATTTAATGAAGAAATAAGACATTTTATGACAAAGAACAACTGAAGAAGTTCAAGACCACCAAACCAACCCTACTAAGAGTACTGACAGATATTCTAGAAAGAGACAAAAATGATCACAACTTCAAGAATAACAGAAAGGAACCACCAATCAGAGCAAGCAATTTAAAGAGAGAGAAAAAATAGGGAACTTACAGTAGGAAATACTAAGACAAACATAAGCCAATATATGTCAGCTATAACCATCAGTGTAAATGGCCTTAATTCACCAATCAAAAGAATCAGACTGTCGGGGTGGATCAAGAAACAAAACTGAACAATATTCTGTATACTAGAAACACATTTAAAGGGCCGGCCTGATAGCTCAGTGGACTAAAGTGCCTGCTTAGGCAGAGCGCAGCACCTGGTGTTCGGTCCCCAGGCAGACCACTATGAGTCTGATCTACATAGTGAGACTCTGTAGACCCTGTAGACCTTGTCCTAAATACATAAAAAAAGAAACACATTTAACTCAAAAGGAAATTCTTGGACTGAAAGTCAAACAATGGAAAACAATACTCTAAGTGGCAGAACCCAGAAAAAGCTAACATAACTATTCTGTTCACAGACAACATGAACTTTAAGTGAGGCATGATCAAAAGAGATAAAGAAGGTCACTTACTACATACTTGTTAGGGGAAAACTGCAAGAGAAAGAGATAACAATCATAAATATATATACACCTAGTGTAGGAGCACCCAACTATATAAGATGAATTTTAACGGATATAAAAAATCAAATGAGCGGGCCCAAGGAGATGGCTCAGTGGAATAAGCGCTTCCCTGGCAAGCACAAGGGTCTGAGTTCAATCCCTGGTTCCGAAAAAAAAATCAAACGAGCAATGTCACAATTCTAATGAGGGACTTTAACATCCCATTGCTGCAAAGAGAGAGATGAACTAGGAAAAAAATCAGCAAAGAAATAACAAAACTAAACCGAACTTATGAAGAAATGGACTTAGTAAACCTTTACAGAGCATTCCACCCAACAATATCAGAACACACATTCTTCTCAGCTGCACATGGGATGTTCTCTAAAATAGACCATATACTAGCACATAGAGCATGATTAAGAAAATATAAAGGAATTAAAATTATCTCATACATATTATCTGATCATAGTGCAACAAAACTGAAAATTATTGACAAAGAACAGCAAAAACTGTATAATCACATGGAAGTTAAATAATACCCTTCTAAGAAATCAATGGGTCACAGATGAAATTAAAGAAGAAACTAAATAATATTTATAATCAAAGGAAAATGCAGATAATACTTACCCAAACCTGTGAGATGCAATGAAAGCAGTCTTAAGAGGGAAATTTATAGTGGTAAATTTTCATATCAGGAAAACAGAATGAGCTCAAATAAACAATCTTATGCTGCACCTCAAGCTCCTAGAAAAACAAGAACAAGTCAAGCCCAAAACCCAAAGAAGGCAGGAAATTATAAAGATTAGAGAAGAAATTAACACAATAGAAATGAAGAAAACAATACAAAGAATTAATAAATCCAAGCGTTGGTTCTTTGAACAAATAAGCAAAATTAATAAAGTTCTAGCCAACCTTACCCAAAAAAAGGAAAGAAAATATTCAAATTCATACAATAAAGCATAAAAAGGACAAAAATCACTGCAGATTCCACAGATAAACAGAAGATCATCAATACCTACTTTTAAAATCTTTACCATCACAGGACGGGAAATACAGAAGAAATGTACATTCCAAGATACAGTACATGTGAATTATCAAAGCTGAATTTAGAAGCAGAGAACTTCTAGGACTGGCGGGCCCATTCAACCCAGCTATTTCCCTCCTGGGTATTTTTCCAAAAGAACTGAAAACATTATATAATGATGATAGTAACATATATGTACTCATGTTTATAGCAGAAAAATTTGGTTTTTTTCCAAATTTTATTGAGAAACAAATAACAATGAGATAGTTTCAAATCCAATTAGTAGGACAGTTTCAATAATTAATACATTGCATATTGCTGTCTTAGTGGCTATTCATTTACAAGATGCAGACATGATATCCTGTTTATAAACACTATTAGAAAAAGTCTTTCTAGTCAGTGAATTAAGAGAATGTAGCCGTATATCTATCCTAACTATTTTGAATATACAGATACAAAATAGTCGTTCATTTGTATCCCCTTTTTTTGTTTAGTTTTGCCATTTAAATATTATAGGTGTGTGAATTCAGCAAAATATCCCAAAATAGTCCAGTAGTCCATAATAGTAGTGGGTTTTCCATAAGACTGGCAATCTCAGAAGTTGTTGACTTGAGCCTTTTACAGCTTGGCAAGTTAATGTGGCTTTACTTTTTATACTTCGTTTTTATACTTTTCTGCTGGATGGTTAAGACCAAGATTAAGCAAGATCTATATAACAAGAAATGTAGCTTTTGTATCTGATAAGGTCAGTCAAATCTCTGTTGGACTTATCCTGAAACCCTATGCCACAGTTTGTAGATCTTTTGTCAGTGTCAGCCCTGTGGATGAGTCATGGCCATTGCTTGGCCAATGTGCTCTCTGTGAAAGTCTGAGAGAATGTTTTCTCTCCATGTGATTCTCCTTAGGCACACTCTACATCGTCAATCACTTTCCTCTGTGACCCTATAATCTCCTTGATTAGAAAATTCGGGACACAACTGAGTTACATGATATTATAGTATAGGTTCTCCTATGTCCTGAGTCTTCACTGACCTTGAAAGGCTAGGGCCAAAATGTCGGCTGTCCTTGCAGCCCTCCTTTTTCTCTAGTTTTTGGTCAATAGCAGAAAAATTTGTCTTAGCTAAATCTTAGAAACAACCTTAATACCCATCAACTGAGGAATGAGTGAAAAAGATTTTTTTGGATTATTTCCAATGGAGTATTACTCAGCTATAAAGAAAGATAAGCTCAAGGCTTTTATAGGTAAATGGATGCAACTAGAGGCCATACTTAAGTGAAATAAATCAGACCCACAGGAGCAGACATCATATTGTCTCACTAGTATAAGAATCTGAAAGAGTAAATAAAATCTTAAGGGTACAATAGATACTGTGAAAGGGAAAGAAGCTGTTTAAAAGGAAGGAACAGCTGGGATTAGGATAAGTACAAAAGAAAGAAGGAAAAGAGATACACCTATGTATATATGCAGGATAGTTTGGATAATTGTGCTGCTAATTGCCGCTGGTCTATTAAAAGGATCAGTTAATGCTTAAATTTTTTTATTTTTATTTTTTCTTTTTAATTTCTTAGAACATTTTAAAAACCAGTTTTTTATGGTTTATATCTGGTAACCTAAACAACTAATTTGAAGATAACATTATGTAATACAGAAACTATTGTTGAATTTTTTTCCTTCTCCTTTTAAATGTCATAACTTTTTTGAACTAATTTTTTATGTTTATATCTGGTAATCTAAACAGCTAATTTGAAGAGATCATTATGCAATATAACAACCAAGAGGAATTCAACATTCCTTTTATTTTGTTTAGTGAAATTGTGTATCATTTATTTTCTTCTTTTTTTGCTATTTTTTATTCTCTTTAAAAAATGAAAGAAATGCAGATAGCCAGGAGAGGGGGGAACTGAGAGGAACACAAATGTATGAAGATGTGTTGTGTCTATGTGCCACCTCCCCACAATGGATGTAATCATTATTACTATAAAAATATTTTAACAAAAGATAAATAAAATTAATTAGCATAAATACTTTCTGTGTTTTTTGCTCAGATGATACCTGTGAAATGGAAATACGACTTTTTTAAAAGTAGATTTGTGTGAACATTGACCTAAAAAAGGGTATAAATATGCCATAGCAGTGATCAAATCTGGTTTCCTTAATCAGTGAAATTAACTGAATTTGGGAGTAGGAAAAACAGCTTATTACACATTTAATCACCATCTACAAGTAAGAAGCTCAGAAATTTTCCAGGTGAGTGATGCCCCTGATAAATATATCTCTGTCTTATGGACAATAAAATGACTCAACAAATGCCATATGTAGTATTTAGCTCTCTAGGACCTACGGCCTAGTTGGAACACTTCCTATTTGCTGTGCCTACTGGAGGGTGGAATGAACAGATTGTTGGTAATAGCTCACTCCACATAATGTCTGGCAGACATAAAGTGCCAGGTCAAGTGCTGACCACATGGAACTTGGGCACCGTGGTTTTTCTATTTTTCTCAGTTATTAAGGAGCTTTAAAGAGGGTCAAAGAGAATAACTTGCAAGATCATATAAAATATCCATAAATTGTGTGAAAAAATGCAGGATAGAAAGAGTGAAAGTTTAAATTTTTAAGAAATGTACTGTAGTGTAAGACAACTGCCGTTAATCCTCCTCCAGTACCGCCCTCACGACAAGCACAGTTATGCCATCACTCTTGGCATTCTCTAAGGCAGTTGTGGAAGTCCTCTTTCATGAGTGTCTTTATTTGTACTGTCGTGTCTGCCTTGATGATCTGAATTGATTCAAAGTGCTTATCTTTCATGGGCATTTTGTTTTTGGGGAAGCGCCAATATCCCACAGTGCCGGATCTGATGAATGAAGGGATGACAGCATAATATTGTTCCGAACCTGTCTTTCTGTTTAATGACACTTAGCAATGGTATTCACCCTTTTTTCTTTTTTAACTATACCTTGTAAAGACAGAAAATGAGTTTCTAAAACTGTCTCAGAAACTAGAAAGAGTGATGAGTATTCTGAGGGGGTTTAGTGGCAATGTATCTGCAGTAATTTTTTTAATTTAAATGTTGACCATATTTTTTCTCATACAGTACTTAATATCTGATGATAATACATAGTGACTATAATGCTACTGATTTTTAAAAGGAGAAATGGTATCAGTTTTAATTTTTGGTTTGTAACAGGATACATTTTGAGGCAATTATTTGCAGTTTTATGGCATGAAATTCTATTACAGAATATTTTCTGAAGAGGAACAAAAAATATTTCTATTATTGTAGAAGGACAATGGCTGCATGTAGGTGTGTAAGACCAAAATAAGAGTGGAACAGTGGGAGAGAAAGTCAACGTTCTAAAGCAACTTAGGTGGTTGATGAGAATTGTATTTATGGATCGCTTTCAGTATTTTTACATGCTGAAAATATATGCTGTTGGGTGTTCCTGAACAGAGTAGATTCAGCATCACCTGGGAGCATGTTAAAAAGGCAAAGTATTTGGTCCCACTCCAGACCTTCTGAATCAGAAATTTTGAAAGCTGGACCAGAAATCTGTGTTTATGAGATATCGATGCATGCTAAACTTTTAGAAGCACTATTCTAATCAGTTTTGAGCAATATGCCAATAGTTTTCTGAACTGCCCAAGCCAGAAATTGAGGAAAAAGAAGTATACTACACAATGCATGGGTTTCTTTTGTGACAACAAAACAATTTATGAGACCTCTACTGTTTCAATGGCTTTCTGGGTCTTTGCGCTTGCCAGGCAGGCACTTAGACTGCTGAGTTATCACCCCAGCCCAGGTTTGAAGTTTTTCAAAATATGAACTAGTAGAAAAGTGAAGGCTATCAAGGATTTACTTAAGAAATATTAATGAATAAGTCACTTATGTGTATACATGGGCCTATGTCTGTGTATAACATAATGGAATCTTGTATTGAAGAATCAAAGTTTTATACTTTATTATTTAGTCAAATATGTCTACTTTTTCTTGTGTTTGTTTGTGTGTATATTTTCCATTACCTTTTGGCCACAAACTCCTGCCTGGCACAAATGGGGACCTCAACTCCCTACACTAGACATGGGCATGAGGCGATGAATGGAGCCAAGAAAATAATTACCAGGCCATCTTCCTATGGAGTTTCTGGGTCAATAGTGCTAAGATCAATAGTCTAAGGTCAAGATACCAAATTTAGACAGGACAGTGAGAAACAGACGCTTTAACTTGAAGGTAGTGGGGTCAACAAAGAAGGTAATGCAAAGAGAAAACACTAGGTACCACAGTAGCTAATGCAGGCAGCAGATACCACCTTTAGGGCTGGGAAGGAAAAGAGATTTGGCTGGGACTATTAAAAGTTTGTAGGGCTGGGGAGATGGCTCAGTGGAATAAGCACTTCCCTGGCA
>NW_004524624.1:12563474-12568135 GCF_000260255.1 Octodon degus | reverse complement strand
ATATAAAATAAAAGTTTGTAGAGGGCCGACTAGTTATTGAGATAGCTACTGAGATAGCTCAGAAAACTAAGCGCCTGCTTTGGCAAGCACAGGGACCAGGATTCATCCCCTGTCCCACACGCTATGCCTGTCCTGCCCCAGGGTGCACTGAGCCAGCGAACAAGTCTGAGTGTTGTAGCACGTGCCTGGGGAGGCTGAAAACAGGAGAGTCACTACAAGTCCAAGCTGCATAGTGAGACACTGTACCAAATACATAAATGAAAATAAATAAATAAATAAATAAATAAATAGAAGTTTGTAGGAGGATCCAAAAAGAAATGCTGGAGGGTCCCAGCCCTGGTATTAGAAGCCAAGCATGGAAGAGTGAGGTTTGAAACAACAGTATGATCACATAATAACCGTTACTCTTGGTCCCGGTCACTTTCTGCTAGTACTTGCAAGCAGTTCTCTGACTAACAATGCAGTATTGCATGACAATTTTGCATTAGATATATTCAGACTCAAAATAACTTTACATGGTCACATAGTACTTAATTTTGTGCCTGTAATTCAATGATTTGCAGCACTCTACTTTTAAATTTTAGATTGTTTTCTGTTTATTATTATCTACAGAACAATATTGCTTAAAACTTCTATTTTCTTCATTCTACATATATCTGTGACTGTCCTTCTTCCTCTGAATTTATTCCTAATCCTTCTGGATTAGAAAGATAGACATTATAAAACAAAACTTTATATGTTGAAACGTTTCAAACAGAAAAATTATATGGCTAATACAAATGAACATCTGTATACCTTTCAATTTGATTCATCAGTTGATTTCCTTTTTGTTTGCTTTCTTTCTCTCCCCTCCTCAAGCCGTGTGAGAGTGAAGCCCATGCTGGTAGCACATAATCCTATATTTTGGGAGGCTAAGGCAGGAAGATCACAAGTTTGAGCCGATTCTGGGCAATTCAGCAACTCAGTGAGGCTCTGTCTCAAGAAAAGGTGGCAGAGCGCCGGGGAGTGCAGCACAGCGTGAAAGCCTTGAGTTTAATTCTCAGTACTGGAAGATAAGAGTGAGAGAGAGTCATAGACTATAAGTGGATGTACATTTTTAAACTTTCTATCCATACTGCCAAAATGCTCCAGAATTGTGCCATTCTACATCTTTTTTTTTTTTTTTTTTTTTTTTTTTTTTTTTTTTTTTTTTTTTTTTGTGGCCAGCTCAGCTCACCCTGGGAGCAGAGCTGATATGACATGTGGTGCCAGGGATCGAACTATGGTCTAAGCTTGCCTAAGTAGGCACTTCAGACTGCTGAGCTATCTCGCCAGCCCCTCTACATCTATTAGTAGCTTATGAAAGTCATTTCTCCCCTAACTTCTGCTATTTCATTCTTGCCCAAATATGTTGTCTTAATTATTACGGTTATATATACATATATATTTATTATATATTTTTTGGTACTGGGGATCAAATATGTGACCTTGTGTTGTCAGGGAGGCACTTAGGCTTCCGAGCTATCACCCTGGCCCCCATTATTACAGCTTTAAAATATAGTGTCTTCATTATTTTTTTTTAATTTTAATTTTTTTTTTTTTTAGGAACTGGGGATTGAACTCAGGCCCTTATGCTTGCCAGGGAAGTGCTTATTCCACTGAGTCATCTCCCCAGCTCCCTGTCTTTATTATTTGGAGGGTCAAGTTGCTCCTTATTTTCTTCTTTTAGATTTTTTTTTAATTGATGAATCATTCAGCTGGCCTTAAACATCACTTTTGACAAAAGTCATTTTAAGTTAAAGATGTACTGGAAGTAAATATAGGTGAAACAGTATGTCTGAGGTTTGCATTAAAAATGCCATCCAAAAACAAACAAAAATTGGGGAGGATGGATTCTAAAGAGCAGCAAAATAGTAGCAATTATGGAAGCTAGATTGTAGATGCATTAAACTATTTCTCTAGTCTTATGTGTTTGAAATTTTCCATACTCAAAGATGAAAAAATTTCAAGCCAAGACTGATTCAGAGAGATGAAGAAGGTAATTTTATCCTTGTAAAGTGAACAATGCAAGGTGAAGAAATGGCAATTATTTTAAAAAAACAATTATAAATATATGGCAACAAATAGCAATGCACTCCACATAAAACGAATATTAACAGACAAAAAATCAAGCATTAATTCAATTGTATTGTGGGATATCAATATCTCACTGTCACAAATATATCAACTAGACAAAATATCAACAATGAAATACTAGAACTGAACCAAACTGAACAAATGGACTTAATAGATGTCTATAGAGAATTCTACCCCACAACATCGGAACACACATGCTTCTCAGCTGCACACGGGATGCTCTCTCAAATAGACCACACACTAACTCAAAGAACATTAATTAAATGCAAAGGAATTGAAATTATCCCATGCATATTACCAGACCATAGTGCAATGAAATTGAGAATCAATAGCAAAAGAAACCACAACAACTTCGTGAACACATGGAAATTAAATAGCACTCTGCTGAATAATCAATGGACCATAGATGAAATTGAAGAAGAAATTAGATAGTTTCTACAATTAAATGATAATGACAATACAACATAACAGTACATTTGGGACACAATGAGAGCAGTTGTAAGAGGGAAATTTATAGCAGTGAATATCCATATCAGAAAAGCAAAGCAAGAACAAAGAAACAACTTAAGAGTGAAACAGAGGCCCTCGCTAGAACCTAGCCCTACAGACATCCTGATCTTGGTCTTTTAGCCTCCATACCTGTGTAGGACTTCCAACTTCACAACTGCAAAAATAAATTTCCATTATCTGTAAGCCACCCAGTCTGTAATAATTTGTTACAACAGTCTAAACTGACTAAGATCATAATTAATATCATTGGATTATGGTTTAGTCTTCTTTCCTTTTTTCTTCTCATCCTTCTTCAGCAAATAAGTAGATTCAGATACATTTTTTTTTGTTCTTACATTCTATAAATACTCTTTTATACCCTGCTTTTTATAAGTAACAATATATCCTGGAAAACAATTCATATTGATTTATAGAAATCTTAGTCATTCTCCTTTACAGTTGCATAATATGCTTGTCTGTTGCTGTACAATTGTTTATTGAATTATTATAACAGGAGTTACTTTTAAATAAAACTATTGTGTTTTTAAGCTTTGTTAAATATGTATCAAAGCACATATTAATGTGCAGCTCAGAGAATTTTCATAAAGTGGAATACACAAATATAATCATCACCCAGGTAAAAAAACAAAACATTATTAAGATCTCCAGGGGCTGGGGATTTGGTTCAGTGGTAGAATGCTTGCCTAGCAACCTGGTTTTGGTCCTTGGCACCAAAAACAAAAAATAAAAAAGTCTCCCCTAAAAAACAATTCAACCAAAAAATACAGTAAAATCAAAAAGATCTCCAAAGCCATCCCTTCTGCTGCCCTTCCCCCAAAGTAATTTTGCCTACTTTTGTTCTTGCTATTGCTGGAATTACACAAAATGCACTTGTTTGTGTTTAGCTTTTTTCACTTAATATGTATAACGAGAATCATCTATATTGTTAGGGCATTTGCTCTTGTTGATATATATAGCCTATTTATCCATTTTACTGTGGATGGCATTTGGGCAGTTCCCAGTTGTACTCCCATCAAATTTCCCACCTCACACCTTCAGTGTGTGCCAGGTGGACATTTCCATTGGGTATCTACCTAGGAGTAGAATTAATGCACTATAGGACACGTTGAAGAACAGTCTTCCAGAATACCAACTCATACTCTCATCAGAAGGGGCAGCACCCTGCTCTACATCCTTGTCCTTTGGGATTTTCCTTTTAAACTTCCAGTGAGTGCTTAATGGTTATCACAGTGATCTCAGTTTTCAAGCTCTGATGACTAATGAAATTGAGCATCTTTTCATGTGTTCATAGATAACTTGGATTGATTGATTGATTGATTGATTGATTGATTGATTGATTTTTGGTACCAGGAATCAAACTCAAGATCTTACACTTGCCCAACAGGTGCTTGTGCTTCTGAATTCTAACCCAGCCTGGATATTTTGTTTTGGGAGTTGTCTATTGCAGTCTTTTGTCCTTTTTGATACTAAGTGGTCTGCTCTTCATTTTTAGGAGGTATTTTGTAAAATATACATGTTTGTATATATACAAGCTTTTTGTTGATATCCTAGATTGAGTTTTCAAGCTGAAGATTCTACTACAAGTGGAGTATTAAGAAAATCACTGATCTTTTTCCTCTTTATTATTTCCTTCCTCAAGCTGTATTTGGAGTTCTATTTCTGGCTTCTCGAAAGTGAAACTTAAATCATCATCTGTAAGTTCACTTACATAAATGTAATAGTTTTTCTTAATGATATTTGTATTGAAGTTATTCAGATATACGATAAGAATTCAAGGCACAGATGTAAATTACCTGTAATTGTCAGGGTATTTTGTATAAAGCATATCAATTTATTTATACTCATGGCTACCACACTAACAGTATATTTTTTTCATAATTTTATTGTTAAACAAACAGTGATGAGATAGTTTCAAACCAAATTGGTAGGGCAGTTGCAATAATTAACACATTGCATACATTCTTCCTAGTGGTTATTTGCTATACAAGATGAGGACATGATATCCTATTTACAAACACCAATAGAACAAATCCCTC
>NW_004524624.1:12552037-12561612 GCF_000260255.1 Octodon degus | reverse complement strand
GGGTGAGATGATATCTCAATGTTGTTTTAATTTGCATTTCACGGATGGCTAGTGATGTGGAGCATTTTTTCATATATTTATTCACTTCTTTAATTTCATCCTCTGAGAAGTGTGTGTTTATCTCAGATGCCCATTTGTGGACTGGGTTTTTAAATTTTGGGGCCCTAGTGTTTTTTAGTTCTTTATAAATTCTAGAGAGCAAACCTTTGTCTGAGTAGTTATTTGTCATGATTTTTTTCCAAATTTGTGGGTTGCCTTTTCACTTTGTTGGTAATTTCTTTTGACGTGATAAAACTTCTCATAAGAGGAGGTCCCAGTTGTGAATTCTTTCAAGTGTTTCCCGTGTGATTTGATTTTTGTTCATGAACTCTTTGCCTACCCCTATGTCTTCAAGAGTTCCTCCTACTTTCTCTTCCAGGAGATTTAGTGTCTCTGTTTTAATATTTAGATCTTTAATCCATTTTGACTTTAGCTTAGTGCATGGTGATAGACCCGGGTCAAGTTTTAGTTTTCAGCATGTAGAGAGCCAGTTTTTCCAGCACCATTTGTTAAAGAGGCTATCTTACTTCCAGTGAGCATGTTTGGCCCCTTTGTCAAAGATAAGGTACTAACAGTATTTTGATATTATTTTTGTTCATATAGTATGTACTTCTTGAAACTCTTTTTTGTATTCTCTGCCCAACATAGGTACAGGAACATAGTTGCAGTGGAATTTATGAATGGGTTAATTTTAAGGAAAGCATCAAACTGTATACATAGTTTTGTGTAATAATGTGAACAGGATAATTCAAACACCTCAGTGATATAGTATGCATTGTAACGCAGTGGTGGCATGTTTCTGTGCTACCAAACATAACAAACGTTATTTCAGGCAAATCAAAATACCATCAGCAAATGAAACGTGAAATTATACTCTTGATAGTACTTCCTTTTCCCTTCTGCCAATAGAGGGCAATGCAAATGAGTTGTTCATTTGACCTTAGCGTTTACATCCTCCTATTTTGAAAGTAGCGAAAAAGTTAGTATTATCCTGGCAACCAACAAAAGCAGTACAAACTGAAACTATAAAACTTTGGGAGGAGTACCTAACTATCCAGTTTCTCCATCTGTAGTCTTTCCTCTTTCCAATCTTCTTATCTCTGTTACCAGAATTTTCTTTTTGAAAGAAAAGCCTATCATTCTCCTGTTTTAGAGAAAGAAAAAAAGCCTCTGTTGTACCCTATTGCCTGTAGGATAAAGTCCAAATACTTAGCATGATATTTGGTTTTCTTTCCAATGCAACATCAACATTCATTTCTCACCATTATCCACCTTTGGCAGTGACATTCTTTTTTTTAAAATGTGTTTAGGACAGGGTCTTCAGGGTCTACACGGTCTCATTACATAGATGGGACTCAGTGATCCTCTTGTTTTCAGCTTCCCAAACACTGGGATAACAGGTGCACTCTACCATGCCCAGTCTAAATCGCCCTCTCAGGGTGCCTCAGTGGCAGGGCTGGCACAGCATGCCAGGGATCGAACTGGAACCCCGGCTGCTGTGCTCTGCCTATGCAGGAGCTTTTGTCCCCTGAGCTATTTGGCCGCTTGGCAGTGACATTCTTAAAGCCAGACGAAGCTGCTCATGGCCCTGCATGGACAGTGCTCACTTCTGTACTTCACGGCCTTGCTTTCATTCTTCTGCCTGAAATTCCCCAAATGGTACTTCCTTACCTCATTGAACACCTATTTTCCATGCAAGGCCTTTGCTTGAAAGTCACCTCTTTATCTTTACTCTCTCTCTCTCTCTCTCTCTCTCTCTCTCTCTCTCCCCCTCTCTCTCCCTCTCTCTCCCTCTCTCTCCCTCTCTCTGTATGTGTGTAGGGTTTTTTTTTGGCTAACTTCTTTGGGCTGGGCTCAAATTCATAGTTCTGCTTCAGCCTTCCAGAGCGCTGGGATTACACATATACACCACTACGTCTAGCTAAGCCTTTCTTGATTTACCATTAAAAAAAAAAAAAAACTGATTTCTCCCTCAAGCAGCACATAACATGAGTTATATTGTTTAGAAAAATCAGTTTATACTCCTTAGCAGACTGTAAGTTCTCTTAGAGCCGATCTGTCAAAAAAATTAAAAAATAAAAAAAGCCTATTCATTTTCATATCACTGGTGCATGACAGCAAATACTGAAAATATCTGCTTGTTGAATGACTAAAGAAAAGGAACTAAATAGAAAGTTCTAGTAGAGGACAACACCTTGGTTGAAATTTTAGATGGACATTACAGCTAAGGAATCTTAGCTGTAAGTGTTTTCTCACAAGTTTAAGAATCATCAGTTACTACTAAAAGATTATTCTTGAAATATGTGGACATTTTGAGATATATTTTAATTTCCTTACACCGCTTACCTTCCAGATTTTTTGTAGTATTAGTCAAGGGAGAGGCCCTCCAAGTGCAGAGTCACAGGATATTATATTACCTACAGTTTCAAGAAATCATGGTAGCACTGGGTCACTTGACTTCTAAGACAGGTGGAATTCTACTTTCTTACTTCTCTGGAGACAAGCAGTGATCTACAATCTGCGTGTATGCAGTATATTCAGTAACTGAGTCCAGTTTCATTCGTGCTGTGTGTTGAGGTTTTAGCATTGAGAGTGCAATGAAGTGAGAGACATTCCTTTCTACCTCTGACTTGAGCACCACAAAATATTTAAAAACACATGATGTATATAACAGTAAGTAGACACAGATGGTATTTTGTAGAGGTGAACATTGCTATACCATCTGCCAGGTTTTGTAGTTGGTTTAAAAAAAAAAAAAGAAATTAGTTTGGCAGGATTTACTGTTCACAAATTCATGTTGATTTCTGCCAGTTCTGTGTAATTTGATATGTCTCTTGCAAATTGAGTAAGAGGAAAATGCTTTCACATTGCACTCCAGGAAAAATATGGTCATTATCCTTACCACTCTTGTTAAATATGTGTGTGTGTGTGTGTGTGTGTGTGTGTGTGTGTGCATGCATGTGTGTGTATTTTTTTTTAAGCGTAAGTTAGGTAGGCCCATCATCAATAAAGGAGACTAAGACAGCTGGTTAACTAATCCAGAATTAGTGTGCTGAAAAACAGTTGTGGTTACAATGATATAAGAGGTAATCAAAAACGACAGTGAAAGCTAACCTTTTTTTAAAAAATTACAGTAAACAACACATTGTCTTTAATCTTCCTCAAATACATACCCCTCCCTTTTGAACACATTTATCCCATTGTTCTTGTCGCTCTCTGAAGCAGTTCTGGAAATCCTCTTTCACCAATATCTCTGTAAGGTAACTGTCATCTTGGTCTTCTACATGTGTACTGTTTTTGATGTCATACTAATTATCACTATACTCTCTTCAAAATAATTTTTTTAAAAAGGTAATGAAAGTGAGAGACAAGAACAAAAATTTGTTTTCTTGAAAGCATGTGGTAATATTCAATCATATGTTCCATCTTGCATAATTATATCTGATAATCTGAGCAACAGATTTGATGATAGAAATAGAAAATATAAGGCTGTTAACCATCCAGAAGACAAGCTTATTGTTATTACCATACAACCTAGGCTGTTAAGTTTAACCTCACTATCTGTCTGAATATCAAACATCTTAGGCATAACATGGAACAGGTATTTTTCATCAAGTATTGATATGTTGAACTTTAAGTCCCTACAGAATATGATAAAAAAAAACATTTAAAAATTAGAATATATTTTTTTAAATAGGCATAAAGAATTATATAAACTATTATGTGCTACTGGATTCTTTTAGAATATTTTGCTGAGTTTACACACCTATAATATTCAAATAATGGAACTTAACAAATAAAGGAGATACAGCAGCAACTGGCATGTCATGACAAGCAGGCCGTATTCAGAAGACCAGAATGACAAGCACTCCAAGCATGAAACTACTATTGCAGATTACCATCTTCAGTGCAGTTGTTTATTTTACAGGTATCAGTATATAGTTAATTAGGGTGAGAATCTTTCCAGTTAACTGTTATACTCAAAAATCTTCTGGAGATACTCAGGATCATTGCCTTGCCCATCTTCTACATATAACTGTATGGCTTGACATTGTCATGTTTCCTAGTTCTTCTTCTTTCCCTCTCTTCATTAGTTAGTCCTCAAGATCCTGCTTTCCTTTTACTTGGCCACAAGGAAAGCCAACATTTTGGCCCTAGCCTTTCAAGATCAATTAAGACTCACGACATATGAGAACTTGTACTGTAACATCACGTAACTCAGTTGTGTCCCAAATTTTCTGATCAAGGAGATTATGGGGCCAAAGAGGAAAGTGATCGATGATGTAGAGTGTGCCTAAGGAGAGTTGCATGGACAGAAAACATTCTCTCAGGCTTTCACAGAGAGCACATTGGCCAAGCAATGGCCGTGACTCATCCACATGGCTGACACTGACAAAGGCTCTACAATCTGAGGTACAGGATCTCAGGATAAATCCTGAGGGGATTTCGCTGACCTTATCAGACCCAAAAGCTACAACTCTTGTTGCATAGGTCTTGCTTTATCTTGGTCTTAACCATCCAGCAGAAAAGTATAGAAATGAAATATAAGAAGTAAAGCCATGATGTTATGTTGAGCTGTAGGGGACTCAGCTCAACATTTTCTGACACTGCCAGTCAAGTGGAAGACCCAAAACTATTATGGGATACTGGACTCTTTTAGAATATTTTGCTGAGTTTACACACCTATAATATTCAAATAATGGAACTTAACAAACAAAGGGGATACAGATGGGGAAAAAAAGGAAAGAAAATATATCGTTATTAATCAGCTATTCTCGTTTTGAAAATTTGTAATGTATGTATTGTTATATGTTACCCTGTTTCTGTCTTTGTTTTTGTTTTTTCTTGCTCTTGATTTTACTCTTCAAAATGAAAGAAAATTATAATAAAAAATACAGTAAATATTGCTTCTCAGTAATGTCCAATGGCAAGACAGGCCCATAAAATTGTACAATATGTATTTATACACTTTATTGACCAGATCTGGCACTATGAGATTTCTGGCTTTTCCCCAAAGTCAAAATGATTATACTATATATTTGTCATTTTAAAAATCAGTTATTACAACGCATTAACAGATGATAGAAAACAAGCTATATGCCACACATTTTATGGCAAGTTTTTAACACTCCTCCTGTTTCTTCATGACAGTTAAGCAGAAGTTTCACCATCTGATAACTGTCATCTTTCATGGCTATCAGAAGATCTATGGCAATGGTTAGGGGAATTAGCCACACTTCACAGGAAGCATTAGGCCAGTTTCATTCTTACCCTCTATTCTTCATTGTGCCTCTGACGTTCCTTGTACGCGGTGGGGTTTAACTGGTAGGAAATCCCTGTTCAGAAATATAAGTGAGGTCTATGGCTGTACCACCCTGAACACGTCCAGTCTCGTCTGATCTCAGAAGCTAAGCAGGGTCAGGCCTGGTTAGTACTTGGATGTGAGAAGTAGAGAGACTGTGCTATTTATGTACTTTCCTTCTGTATCATATTATGGCAGTGACTCCATACCCCATGTATCCTTGTTCCTTGTCCAAGACATCAGGTCTCTCAAGGTTGTGATAAGAGTTTCTACTTCTTCCACCTTTGGGTCTAGGGAGAGCAGCGGTCCTTGCTATTGCTCACTTCTGGGTGCTTCTTCACCCTCTGTGGCTGCAGCTTAACTCTGTGTGCCTCTCTAAACAGTCTTTTCATTAAATTCTTCTCAGTTAAACACTTTAACTGTACCTCCTGCTTCCTTCTAGGTTCAAGAACATTTCCAGAAAATAGTATATATCAAGAGGAAAAGTTTTCTATAGTATCATAATGCGAGATTGAAAGCAATGTAATGGCTTTCATCCAATGCACTATAATAACGGAATGCAGCTTCTGAGCAACTTGCAGATCACTCGTGCAGTTCCAGATTAAAAATGTATTACACTCAGACTCATACTGCCGTTGAAGTACTCCCCCTCACTCCAAACACCGTTCTCCCATCCTCACCACCTCTTAGCACTTTCTTGAAGTTCTTTGGTGAATGTGTTTTCATGGCTGCCTAGATGTCCTGAATTGATTCACAAGGTTTATGCCAAGTTCTGGCAAATAAAAACTTTATAATTTATCCTTATTCACCTTATTTACCACATCTGGCACCTTGTGACTTCTGGCTGCTCCTTAAAGTAAAAAAATGATTGTGAAAGGAAAATATTTTGAACCAGTTTGGAACATCAAGGCAGACACAGCAGCGAAGCCAAAAACACAGAAAAGGACTCCCAGAACTATGTCAGAAAGTAGTAAGAAAAATAGAATAAGTGTGTTTGAAGTGAGGAGGAGTATTTTTAGGGGGACTAATGGCATTTTGTCTTTTGCTGTAATAAACATTCAAAAACTTAAACATTCACAATATTTTTATCATGCACTATAACTCTACAGTACAGCTGGTTATTAATTTAATTATTTGTATAATTAATTAATTAAGGGAAAAACCAATCCTAGATTAACCTTCATTTTTCTTCTATCCAATGTACTCAGCCAATTTAGAGGGTGTCAAACCTTGGCCTGGGGGATAAATTTTGTGTACTAAGTTTTATAAGTAGAGTTTAAAAATAAGTGTGTTTGTAAATAGAGTTTAAGGAAAATGTGGCCTACCTGTTCTTTATGTTCCAATAGTAGAGTTGAGTAGTTGAAACAGAGAAAATTATGGCCCACAAAGGATAAAGCATTTATCATCTGGGCGTTTACACAAAAAATATGCAATCTTTGAACTAATTGATTTTATGATATATTTACCATTTTCTTTGTCTTCATTTAGATACAATCTTCTGTGTATCTTTTATGTTCAATATGTTCATCTTACGCACACAGAATTTCAATTAATATTGGTCAGTGAAGAAAGTGAGAATACATGACAGACAATAGAACGCATGATATTAGTTGTACTCTAAATTTGGAGAATATATTTTATTATTTTGTAAGAATTGTTTGTAAGATTTCACACATAATAATGGGAATTCGGTCAGCTAAAAACTGTTCATCTGGCAGTTCTACATACAGAATATATGATAGTCATTAGTAAAAATGTATTGATTAATTCAAACTAAAAATCGCGTTTAAACTTTTCAAATACTTCTGGTGGTTTTAAGAGAATGGTATAGTGTATTTAAATATGAACAATTGCTACCACTTGTGAACAATAGTTATATATTTTTCTATTTTAGTTTCTTTATATGTTGTTGATTTTTTTTCTACATGTGACACTAAGGGCCTGCTAAATAGCTCTGCGGATTAGAGTGCCTGCAAGCAGGCGCAAGAGTGCCGGCCCCGCCCCTGGGGCGCGCTGAGACTGCGAATGAGACTGGGCGTGGGCCTGTAATCCCAGCTCTTGGGAGGCTGTAGACAGGCGGATCACTGCGAGTCTAATGTAGTAGTAAGGCCCTGAATACCCTGTAGACCCTTACCTAAAATACGAAAAAAAAAAAAAAAAGTGACACTAAAACATTTTACAATAATAAAATGAAATTTTGTAGTTTTAAAAAATATGAAATATGCTTAGTTCAATGTAACTCAATCTTTTATATTATTATTTTAGTTTTAGAAACCAAAGATAGAACTATAGTTTACAAAAATCATAAAATAAAATTGAGTAAAGAAACTCTTGTATTAAGAAAATAATTGATTTGCATATTTATTGAAAATTTAAAGTAAAGACATTTAATTTGTACATTTAAAATTCTTATGAATTATAGCTTTTAAATATCAGAGCACCAGATAGTCACATGTCAGTATATGTATTATATATCTTTATATTACCATTTAACATAAAAATAGGGGGCTGGGGAAATAGCTCAGTAGAATAAGTGCTTGCCTGGCAAGCTCAAGGACCTGAATTCAATTCCCGGTTCTGCAAAAAAAAAAAAAAAGTCCTTTATTTGAGACAAGATCTTGCTTTATAGTTTGGACTGACCCTGTACTTCTATGTAGTCCAGGCTGACACTGAATTCACAGAAATCCTCCTGCCTTAGCTTCCTAAATCTTGGGATTACAGGTATGTACCACCACATTTGGCTCATAATTTGTATCTTTAATATGGGAGCATAACTATGTTTTTCTATGGTTATAAGTATTCAATTATTTCAACCCACATTTATTGTTAGTAGCTCAAAAGTACCCATGTCTCTATGTGAAAATCTTGACTATTTACATTAAAGAGAATGTTAGGTGACAAATACAAATCAGGCCCAAAAGGTGGTATTCGTATACCCAAGAATATCCAGCTTATGTTTCTTTTTTTCTTTTTGCAAAATCAATTATATTTTTTAATGTTACTAACATTTTGAAAAAGACATTGAAAACTATATAATTTATAGCATCATCCCCTAACGTAACTGTTCAATAAATTCAGAAGCTGTACAGGATAACCAAAACAAGAAGTACAGAATACTTGATAAATTTTAAAAGTCTGTATCATACTCATGTTCTGAAATGTCATCAGATATCCATTTCCCACAGCTTGAACTATAGACTTGACTCAGTACCAGGCAAAAATCTTAGCAGGCCTTTTAAATAAAGGTGTGAAGTCAAACTTTGAACTTGGAATATAAGTAGCCAAAATAATATTGAAAGTAGAAGAGTAGTTAAATATTTGCAGTTGTTAATTCTGTCATCATAAAATTAAATCAAGCAATTAAAGCAACTGAATTTACTAGTTATAAAGACAGCATGGTAATATAAAGAAAACAAGAATAACCAATATAATAACTAACTATAATGGAGATTTCAAAACTTCTACATCTGGTAGGATAAATTGATTTTTAATAAAACATATAACTCATAGAAAAAATTAATTCCAGGCCCGGCAAGATAGCTCAGCAGTCTAAAGCCCCTGCTTGGGCAAGCTTAGGCAAGTGCAGCAACCATGGTTCGATTTCTAGCACCACATGCCACACCAGCCCAGTCCCTAGTGTGGGCTGAGATAGCCACAAAATAAATGAATTAATTATTTTTTTAAAAAAAGAGAAGAAAAAATTATTTCCATACATGGTGCTGGAAAATATGGACAACTTATGGTAAAAAAATCACAACCTCACACCACATACAAAGTGAATTTGAGAAAGATTGTAGATGTTACCAAAGAAGGTAAAGGTCGGATGATTTTAGAAAAACACAGTGAGCTCATTTCTGACATTAAAACAAAGACATCTTAGTACATATATAAATCTAAGCATAAAAGAAAAAAGAGCAATTAGGGTTTATCAGAATTATTATTTTGGGGGCCGGGGAGATGGCTCAGTAGAATAAGCACTTCCCTGGCAAGCACAAGGGGCTGAGTTCAATCCCTGGTTCCACCAAAAAAAAATTATTATTTTTTAAAAAATAATTTAAAAGAATGTACAAAAGGTGGTACAGGGCTACAGGATAAATCCTGAGAGTACTTGGCTGAACTTATCAGATACAAAAGTTACAATTCTGGGTATATAGGTCTTGCTATATCTTGGTCTTAACCATCCAGTAGAAAAGTATAAAAATGAAGTATATAAAGTAAATCCATATTAATACGA
>NW_004524624.1:12549294-12550706 GCF_000260255.1 Octodon degus | reverse complement strand
GGTGCGGCCTACGGCTGTAATTCCTCAGAATCCGACTCTTCAGACTCCTCATTGGAATCCTCGGAGTCAGAGGAGGATGAAGATGACCTGGCAGAAACCATAAAGAGACTAGAAGAGGCATTAGCCATAGAGCGATCAGAACATAAGTCAAGGAAAAAGAAGGCTGATGTAACAAGGCAATAAAAGCTGCACAGACACAACCAGTGGTCACGTCTTCCTTGCTGGCATGGCCGCGCGCGACACTTTGTTAAGTAAAATTCTGTATGAGTTGTCAAAAAAAAATATGGGAAAAACAAAATAAACCAAAAAAAATAATAATTTTATTTAGAAACAAATAGTAATGAGACAGTTTCAAAACCGACTACTAGCACAGTTTCAATAATTAATACATTGCATATTGTTGTCTTAGTGGTTATTCATTGTAGAAGATGCAGACATGATATCATGTCCACAAATACTATTTGAACAAATCTCTCTATTTATTGAATTAAGGGAATGAAGCTGTATATCTATCCTAACTATTTTGAATATACAGATACAAAATAGTTGTTCATTTGTATCCCCTTTTTTGTTTAGTTTTGTCAGGGAAAGGTATTCCATTACCATTTAAATACTGTAGGTGCATGAATTCAACAAAATATTCCAATATAGTCCAGTAGTCCATAATAGTAGTGGGTTATCTGTGGGACTGGCAATGTCAGGAGTTGTTGACTTGAGCCTTTTACAGCTCAGCACATTAATATGACTTTACTTTTTATACTTCATTTTTGTACTTTTCTCCTGGATGGTTAAGACCAAGACAAAGCAAGCCCTCTATAACAAGAAAGGTAAATTTTGTATCTAATAGCGTCAGTCAAATGCCCTCAGGATTTATCCTGAAACCCTGTACCGCTGTTTGTCAATTCTTTGTCAGTGTCAGCCATGTGGATGCGTCACAGCCATTGCTTGACCCATTTGCTCTCTGTGAAAGCCTGACAGAATGTTTTCTCTCCATGTGACTCTCCTTAGGCACACTCTACATTGTCAATCACTTTCCTCTGTGGCCCTATAATCTTGATCAGAAAATCTGGGACACAGCTGAGTTACATGATGTTACAGTACAGGTTCTCCTATGTCCTGAGTCTTCACTGACCTTGAAAGGCTGGGGCCAAAATGTTTGCTGTCCTTGCAGCCCTCTTTTTTCTCTAATTTTTGGTTTGCAAACTTTTAACCCTCCCGAAGAGGAGCTTATTATTATTACCCTACAACATAGGCAGTTGAGCTTAACCTCACTGTCTGATTATCAAACATCTTAAGCATAACAAGGAATAGGTATTTTCCATCAAATATTGATATGTTAAACTTTAAGTCCCTACAGAATATGAAGAAAAAAATTTAAAAAATATTTTAAAAAATAAGAATAAACAATTATA
>NW_004524624.1:12543144-12548464 GCF_000260255.1 Octodon degus | reverse complement strand
TAAGAAGAATACATGCAGTGTGTTATTTGTTGAAACTGTACTTCCGATTTGATTTGAAACTGTCTCATTGCTATCTGTTTATCAATAAAATTTTGAAAAAAAAAAAAAAAAGGAAGACCAGAATTACAGGCATTCCAAGCACGACCCTACCATTACACATTGTTTTCTTCAGTGTTGTTGCTTAGTTCACAGGTATCAGCATATATAGTTAGTCAGGGTGGAAATCATACCATGTGTTTCTTTTATTAGAGGATCTTAGGCTTTTTGTCATAGTATGTAACTTTTTAGTTTACAAAAGTCATGAAACAGAATTGACAATAAAATTTTATCTCAAGCTTTTAGTTATATTGTATTATCTTCATCATGGACCTAGTGTCCACTACAGGGAATCATTAATAATCTATCATCTGCTCAGATATATTCTAGGTTCTCTATTTTATTAATTTTATTGAGAAACAAATAGCAATGAGACAGTTTCAAAACCAATTAGTAGGACAGTTTCAATAATTAAATACATTGCATATTGTTGTCTTCATAGTTGTTATCCATAGTATAAAGTGGAGACAAGATATCCTGTCCAAACACTACTAGTACAAATCTTTCTTCTCATTGAATCAAGGGAAAGTAGCTGTATATCTATTCTATTTTATATACACAGATACAAAATGGTCCTTCATTTATATCCCCTTCTATTGTTCAGTTTTGTCAGAGATAGGCATTCCATTGCCATTTAAATATTGTAGGTGCATGAATTTAGCAAAATAATCCTATATAGTCTAGTAGTCCAAAATAGCAGTGGGTTATGTGTAGAACTGGCAATGTTAGAAGTTGTTGACTTGAGCCTTTTATAGTTCAGAATATTAATATGGCTTTACTTTTTTTTTCCAGAATTGGGGACTGAACTTAGGCCCTTGCACTTGCCAGGCAAGCACTTATTCTACTGAGCTATCTCCCCTGTCCCTGGCTTTACTTTTTATACCTCATTTTTATGCTTTTCTGCTGGATGGTTAAGAGCAAGATAAAGCAAGACTTCTACAACAAGAAATGTAACTTTTGTATCTGACAAGGTCAGTCAAATCCCTTCAGGATTTACCCTGAAGCCCTGCCCTGCTGTTTCTAGATCCTTTGTCCGTGTCAGCCATGTGGATGAGTCACAGTCATTGCTTGACCAATTTGCTCTCTGTAAAAGCCTGAGAGAATGTTTTCTCTCCATGTGACTCTCCTTAAGCACACTCTACATCGTCGATCACTTTCTAAGTTCACTTTCAATTAGATATTGCTAATGTTTGCCTCTGGGATGTGAATTGTTGGCTAGCTGAGGTTGGGCATAGGTAAACAGTTAGAATATTAAAGTTATGTTCTCAATTTCTAAAGTCTTCTATTTACAATACTTGTTTTTTTTTTTTTCTCAAAAAGGTCCTTATTCTCTCCTTTAATGTGAAGGCCTCCATTTGTTTACTATCTTTCTGTCAGGAGCACTGTACGTAGGAGTCATCGCTTGTTGCACAAATTTGAGGAATTAAAGAACAAATAATGCAGATGTGGAGACTGAATGTGTAGTTGGGCAGTCATATCCTGGAAATATTATTTCTGTAAGTGGCCATTAATTTTAAGACCTTCTGTGTCGTATTGTAGCAAACTAGTTTAAAAAATAGAGTAGCAACACACCTACGTAAAAACTAAGGAACTAAAAGTGAGGAAAACATTACACAGGGGGACATTTTAAGTATGCCACAATTCCATGGATTTTTTTATGGAGGATTCTATCAAGTCTTAGCTCAAAAATTATTAATTCTTTAAACAGGTTTAAAAATTTGTGTAGTCTTAATATGCAGAAGATTGAAAGTAGCATAGCTAAAGTCTGGCATGTGGTTCATGCATGTCGTGCCAGTGACTTAGAGGATGAGGCAGGAGGAACGCTTGAGCTCTCACAATTGAGGCAAGCCTGGAAACACATAAAAACCTAGTTCTGAAACAGAAAAATTACTAGCAGGAGCTTTGCTGAGCTGTGGTCTGCCAGCCCCACTGTCCCAGAGGCAGGGTGGGGCCAGGAGAGCTAGGGAGCCCCACCCGGGCCCCCAAACATCAAGACGTTTTGCTGATGCATGCCTCAAACCATGCCATCACTTCTAAGCCCAGATAACTAATGGGAGCCTCAAAATGTTTTTTAAAAGTTGCAAAAAGCAATTTCAAACCTCCAGCCCACCTAGAACAAGTCTCAGACACAAGGACATAGAAGAACGCAGAAAACACACACTGAAATTTCTGAAATGATAATAACTGAATTAAATAAACAACTCCATCAGGCTATAAAACATATCAGATCAAAAAAAAAGATATCAGATCAAAAATAACCTCTCAGTTTAAAAAAAGAAATGACAACAATCATGAAAGAATTGCTCAGCACATCTAAAGAAGACATGCATAGAAAAATAGAAGAGAATAGAAAAATGATGGAGACACTGACAGATATACAGGAAATTAAGAATTCCATTGAAAGATAGCAAAATCACTTGAACAAAACTGAAGATAGCATTATAGCTAGTGATTGCGAAAGGAAAACACTCTTGAAAATAATAAGGACATAACAATTCTACAGCTACCGCATGATGCCAAGGAGGGGAAAAAAGACTGATATGTGTCAACAAGACAGCAGGAATCAATATAAATGACATAAGAAGACTATTTGCAGAAGTAGCAGAAAATTTCCCAAGGGAAAAGAGTCTGATGTACAGATAAATGAGGCATGCAGACCTCCAGCTAACCTTAAACGAAATAAGTCTACAACAGACAATAACCAAGATCACAGAAATTCAGCAAAAGAACAGACAATAAAAAGCTGTTAGAGGGGCTGGAGATATAGCTCAGCAGCATAAGTGCCTACTGGCAAGTGCAAGGTCCTCAATTTGATCCCTGGTACTGTAGAATAAATGAACAAACAAGTAAATATAAAAGCTGTTAGAGAAAAGGAACAGATCACCTATAACGGGAAGCCCATGAGAATCACATTTCAATAGATGCAGAAAAAGCTTTGGACAAATTCCAAAACTCATTCATGGTAAAAAAACCATACAGAAAATCAGAATAAATGATCTTTACCTAAATCTGATAGAAGCTATCTATGACAAACCAACAGACAACATCATACTAAATGGGTAAAAACTGAAAGCCTTCACTTAAAATCAGAAACAAAACCAGAATATCCACTATACCACTCCTATTAAATATAGTTCTGAAAACATTAGCCAGAACAATTGGACAAGAGAGAAAGAAATAAAAGGAATATTAATTGGAAAGAAACAATGAAGTTGTCATTATCTGAATATGACATGATACTCTACTAGAAGACACCAAAAGTCCAGAGTCTTGCAGATTTAATGACCAAATTCAATTGTGTAGTAGGATTTCTGTACACAATGAGTGCACTGAAAAATAAATTAGGTAAACTATGCCTTTTAGAACAACATCCAAACAAATGAAATACTTGGGAATTAATCTAACAAATGAAGTAAACAATATATACAGTGAAAATCACAGTACTCTGGAAAAAGAGATCAAAGAGGATTTCAGAAAATGGAAAGATATTCCTTGCTCCTGGGCAGGACAAACCAACATTGTGAAAATGGCCATACTCCCAAAGTTGTTATACAGATTCAATGCCATCCCAATTAAAATACCATTGGTATACTCACAGAACTAGAGATAGCATTTTTAAAGTTCATATGGAACCAGAAAAGACCTAAAATAGCAACAGCAACCCTGGTCAACAAAGGAAAGGCAGGAAGCATCGCAGTTCCTGACTGAAAATTATACTATAAAGCTACTGTGATAAAAATCAGCATGGCATTGACAAAAAACAGAACAAACAACCAACCATAAATAGGACAGATCTGGGGATTGATGGGACAGATTGTAAGATGCATGCACACTTACAAACACACTCAGCCTCCTTATCTTCTTTTTTTTTTCTGGTGGTACCAGGGATCAAACTCAGGACCTTGCACTTGCCAGGCAAACACTCAGTCTCCTTATCTTTAACAAAGGGGCCTAATATATTTCCTAGAACAAAGATAACTTCTTTAATAAATGGTGCTAGAAAAGTAGGATTTCTATATCCTGAAGACTAACATTAGATGCATGTCCATCACCATGCACTAAACTAAAGATAAAGTCAAAATGGATCAAATTCTAAGTATTAAAGCAGAAACATTAAATCTAATGGAGGAGAAAGTAGGTAAAAATCTTGAAGACATCGAGGTAGGTACAAAGTTAATAAACAAAAACAAAATTGCCAAGGAAATACTTCAAAGAATTAACAACTAGGATCTCATCTTTTTTAAAAGTTTCTCCATGTCAAAATAAATCAGTAACAGAGTAAAAAGAAGCCCCACAAACTGGGAAAAAAGTTTAGCCAAATGTCCCTCAGACAAAGGACTTCTATCTAGGACATACAAAGAATTAAAAAAAAACATGCCTTCAGAATTCAAAGACCCAATCCAAAAATGGGTATCTGAGATGAATATATACTTCTCAGATGAAGAAATATAAATTACAAATAAATATATAAAAAAATGGTCAGTATCATTGTTCACTGGAGAAATGCAAATTAAAATAACACAGAGAGTCCATCTGACCCTGGAAAGAATGGTTATCATCAAGAAGTCAACCAATAACAAATGCTGGAGGGGCTATGGGGCAAAAGGAACTCTTCTCCACTGTTGGTGGGAGTGTAGACTGGTACAACCACTATGGAAATCACCATACAGATTCTTCAAAAAGCTGGAATTGGAGGTCCCATTCAACCCAGACATTCCCCTCCTGTGTATTTTTCCAAAAGAACTGAAAACATCACGCTAGAGTGATAAGCGATATATATGCACCCATGTTTACGTCAGAACAATTTGTCATAGCTAAATCTTGGAAACAACCTAAATGCCCATCAAGCTAAGGAATGGATAAATAAAATTTGTAGTATTTTCACCCAATGGAGTATTACTTAGCTATAAAAAAAGATAACTTGAGGATTTTATAGGTACATGGATGAAACTAGACATTATATTCATAATTAAGTAAATCAGACCCACATTAGCAAACATCATGTTATCTCATTAGTGCAAGAATGTGAAAGAGTAAATAAAATGTGAAAGGGAAAGAATCTGTTCAAAGGGAAGAAACAACTGGGATTAGGAAAAGGACAAAGGAAAAGAAGAAGCTAGGGAAAAAGCTAATATATATATTATAAGCCAGTTATTTAAATCCTGGAAGAAATGAAAGCACATAATCTGTTTTCCGCACATGCCAAGCCTTTCCTCATCAGAGC
>NW_004524624.1:12542391-12542903 GCF_000260255.1 Octodon degus | reverse complement strand
TATCAATAGAGACATTATTAGTTACCAAACAAGATCAGAAAACTATGTAAGATACAAATTCAAAACATAGTTGTTTAGAGCATGTGACATAACTTTATAATTTTTAAGAGACTTTGAATATATTAAAACATTAAAAGTACATGATCATGTCATACCAATTACAGCCATACTATCTCTCAAGTAAATATTTTTTAAAAAGGGTAATAAATGAAAACAAGAGACAAGAAAAAAAATATCACAGGCTCTCCTCCTACAATGCTGTATATGCTACTGTGATAAAAATCAGCATGGCATTGACAAAAAACAGAACAAACAACCAACCATAAATAGGACAGATCTTGGGATTGATGGGACAGATTGTAAGATGCATGCACACTTACAAACACACTCAGCCTCCTTATCTTCTTTTTTTTTTCTGTGGTACCAGGGATCAAACTCAGGACCTTGCACTTGCCAGGCAAACACTCAGTCTCCTTATCTTTAACAAAGGGGCCTAATATATTTCCTAGAAC
>NW_004524624.1:12532775-12542086 GCF_000260255.1 Octodon degus | reverse complement strand
GAGAGCATTTGACTGAACTTATCAGATACAAAAGTTACATTTCTTGTTATAGAGGGCTTGCTTTATCTTGGTCTTAACCATTCAGTAGAAAAGTATAAAAATGAAGTATAAAAAGTAAAGCCATATTAATGTGCTGAGCTGTAAAAGGCTCAAGTCAACAACTCCTGACATTGCCAGTCCCACAGATAACCCACTACTATTATGGACTACTGGACTATATTGGATTATTTTGCTGAATTCATGCACCTACAATATTTAAATGACAATAAAATACCCATCTCTGACAAAGCTAAACAAAAAAAGGGGATAAAAATGAAGAACCATTTTGTACCTGTATATTCAAAATAGTTAGGATAGATATACAGCTACTTTCTTTTAATTCACTGAATAGAAAGGTATGTTCTAATAGTGTTTGTGGACAGGCTATCATGTCTGCTTCTTGTGTTATGAATGACTACTAAGAAGACAACAATATACAATGTATTAATTATTGAAACTGTCCTACTAATCAGTTTTGAAACTCTCTGGTTCCTATTTGTTTTTCAATAAAATTTTTTTTAAAAAATGTACATGATTGAGGGCCAGGGAGATAGCTCAGTAGAATAAGTGCTTGCCTGGCAAGCACAAGGTCCTGAGTTCAATCCCCGGTACCACAAAAACAAATAAACAAAAAAAAAAAAGTACATGATTGAGTCCATGGGTTGTGATGTATGCCTGTAATCCCAACACTGGGGAGGCTGAAAATAGGAGGATCACTATGAGTCCAAGCTGCATAGTGAGACCCTGTACCAAATACATAAAAAATATTTTAAAAGTACATGATCATTTAGGTTAATTTTGATCTAAAAAATGTCAATTTATGTTCAGAATATATTATCCAACAAAGTTTATAGTCAATTGGAACACATTTTTAAAAATTTATTTTATTTATTTATTATTTTTGGAACACATTTTAAAAAGATTTCTATGAAAAATATTTTTAATGAAAGGTAGAAAGAAAGAAAGAACGAAAGAAAACAAGCAAGTCCAGCTGTGCATGGGACAGATACTTGTAGTCCCACTACTCTGGAGACCAAAATAGAAGGACCACCTGAGGGTAGGAGTTTGAGGACTGCGTTAGCAACCTAGTGAAACTCACCATATATGACTCAAAAACAAGTAAATTAAAATATGAAATAATTTTTAGAAGAAAACATTTTGGGGATTGAGAAATATAAATATCATTATATGCTGACACAAATTAAAAAATTTGTTTACATATTGCTGTAAACTTCATCTAGAAAAGATTTATAGACTTGGGAAAAAGCTATCTTGAAGTCTATTTATTTTATGACTGCAACGTCCTAGGGACAAATCCTTTAGTTCTTCAGATTCACTGGCAAGCAGTAACATCTAGCTAATGTCTCCTCAAGGTCATTAGTTAATTGGAAATTTCTCAGAAGTTGCTCTTCTGTGAGCTCTTACCAATTGTTAGGAACATAAAGTGATTTTCATAGTTTGATCTACGGGCTGAGGGTGTCCACTCTTGCAAGGCTCTCCCAATGGATACAAAGATGATTGATATGAGATCACTGGAGAAGAACATGTAGTCAAATACATACTGCTGTTACAGAAATAACACGGAGATTAGGTACTATGAGGCACAAAATACAGTGCTCAATTCTCCCCAATGTAGTAGAGGTGACAGAGGGGTACACCATCTGAATCCTGGGGGATAAATAAGAGTGGGCTTGGATGACAAATGGAAAAGAACATTCTGGACAAGGATGGTAGCATGTGTAGCGGCATGATTGTGTGTGACATTATTCTGAATTTGAGATGACTCACTTTGGAACACAAAGTTAGGATATTTGAGAGGAGTGATTGATTGATATTGGCCTGACTCTTTCTTTTTTTCCTATCATGTCTTACCCACTTTCCTTTCCTCTATCCAGTTGAGATGGACAGAGGACAGAGACAAGTCCACCCGTCTAAGCAGATGTCCAGTAGGAAACAAAAACAGTAAGTTCATTTTATAGCTGAGAAAACTGGCTCAAAAAGAAGTTGAACAACTTACCGAATTTTGATTCCTCTATTTTTTTTTTTTTTTTAATTTTAGGGACGGGCCTACACGGTGTTCAGGTTCTCACTACTAGATCAGACTCATAGTTATTCTCCTGTTTACAGCCTCCTAAACGCTGGGATGATAGGCTCTTGCTAACACACCCAGTCTCAATCGCCATCTCAGCATGCTCCAAGGGTGGGACCAGCACGGCAGGCCTGGGGATCAAACCACTGGCCCCTAAGCCTACTTGCAGGAGCTTTAATCTGCTGAGCTACTTGGCCAGCGCTGATTCCTCTATTTTATTTCTTTTGGAATTGTTAAGAATATGCCTTCTGTGTTGTTAGGTGAATTATAATTTTATGCATTATATCAAGAGAACCCTTATATAAAATCAATAACAGTAGATTTCCGGAAAACATTGTTTCAATCTTCATGAGGCAATGGTGCCATTCTTTAAAAAAAAAAGAACATCTTTAGTGAGTCAAGTGTGGTGATGCGTGCCTGTAATCCAAATATTCTAGAAGGCTGCAGCCAGAGGATCACAAATTCAAATCCAGCCTAGACAACATAGCAAAACCCTCAAAATAAAAAGTTTACCAAAAAGGCTGGGGAAAACAGCCAATGCAAAGATCCTGGGTTCAGCCCTTAGTACCACAAAGAGATAGGATTTGCATTTCACAAAATCCAGCCACTGAAAGTGTACGATTCCGTGGCTTTCAGTATATCACAGAGCTGTGCACCCAGCATGTCAATCCATTTTAGTTCAGTTTTATTTTTGCAAAAAGAACCCTATGCCCTTAAGCAATCAGCCTTATTTACCACCCCCAACCTTTCCAGTCCAGATAACCATTGATTTTTTTTTTTTTTTTTTTTTTTTTGTCCCTGTAGATCTGTCTCTTCTGACCACTGGATGTACATGGAATCATACAGTATGGTGTTCTTTGTGACTTTCACTTAGTGTAGTACTTCCAGGGTTCATTCATTTTGTAGCCTTTCTTAGTAATCCATTCTTTTCAATTGCTGAATAATACTCCATTGGATGGATATACTACATTTTATTCAATCATCAGACAATGGGCATTTGAGATGTCTACACTTTTTGACTATTTTAAACAGGGGCGCCATTCTACTGGTGTACTTGGGTTATTTGCATTATACTAGCTTGTTAATTTGATTAGTGCTGCTTACTATACAGGTAGTGGCTTATATATATAATTTTCATGGACCTTCAGTTATAATACTTGATAAAATCTTTCTTTAGTGATTACTTTTTTTTTATTTTTTTTTATTTTTAATTTTTTTTTATTTATTTGAGAGAGAGAGAGAGAGAGAGAGAGAGAGAGAGTGTGTGGTGTGTGTGTGTGGCCAGCTCAGCCCACCAGGGGGCGGGGCTGGCTGGCATGTGGTGCTGGGGGATTGAACCGTGGTCCCTGATGCTTTGCTAAGATTGTTCTAAGTAGGTGCTTTAGACCACTGAGCCATCTCTCCAGACCTCTTTAGTGATTACTAATTAGGATCATAGTCCATTCCAACTTTTAAATTTTCTATTTGGAGAGAGTTGAACAATGTATCATAGCCAAATCTTGGAAACAACCAAAATATCCATCACCTGAGGAATGAATGAAAGAGCTGTGGTATTTTTATACAGTGGAGTATTACTCAGCTAAAAAGAAAGACAAACAACGCATTGTTAGGTAAGTGAATGCAAGTATTGGCTATACTCATGAGTGAAATAAGTCAGATCCACATATGTAAATATCATATTGTCTCCCTAATGTAAAGAACCTGAAAGAATAAATAAAATTTGAAAAGGTATAATAGATATAGTAAAACAGAAAGAAACTGAACATAAGGATTAAACAATGAAGATGAGGGAAAGAAGAAAAGTTAGGAAAAAAGGAAGTGGAAAAATCCTATAAGTATACATACATGAGATAATTGTATTAGTAATTTTCCATCAGTTTTTTGAAAATAGCAGTTAATGTTTAGGATTTTCACTCTGTATTCTGATAATCTGTGATTTGGGCAACTATCTTGAGGACAGCAATGTGCAGCACAAAGCCCATGGTTGAACATCTCTCAATTTGTTCTTCTAAATGTGAACTGTTTCTGATGTCTTATCAATTATTATTATAGTCTTTAAAATAAATTTTTTAAAAAGTAAAAAAAGACCAAAAAAACTCCAAAAATTGATTTATTAAAAAAGCATTAATTTTGAATTATTTGTCCAACCTTGCATACCTATATCTGTCAATTTGAGCAACAGATTTGATGGTAAAAATACATAATGTAACAACTATTGTTAATTTGTTATTCTTGATTTGAAAATCTGTAACATGTGTATTATGTATTGCAGCTTCTGTCTTTGTTTCTCTTTGTTCTTGCTTTTGTTTTTGTTTTTACTCTTAAAAATGAAATAAACTTAAATTTTAAAAAAGGGGAAAGCTGAGCAGACAACTTGCAGTCTAACCAAATGGGTATGTTTTTTCCAAAGTCCTTTCTCTTAGATTTAACATTCTAAGAGAAGATGGATAGAAAATGACCACAAAGTACAAAAGTACTTTAAAGAAATCTCTTCCCAAGTGAAAGGGGAATAAGAAACTTTGGATTTAATCTTACAGAACATTGCAATTCAAGGACCATTAAACTGTGTATCATGTATAATTCTTGTTTTTCCAGACAGAAAATTTTCCTGATTGTACTCTGGAGATATTATGAAACATTTCTAAGGTTGCTGTTAAACTAGAGAATTGCAAGTTGGTAAGTTTTCAAAGAAGTTCCTGCAGTCTTCAGTCTGGCCTAAAGTTTCCTGTTTTTACAATTAACTCCTCATGTTTCTTTGCCGTGTGTGTGTGTGTGTGTGTGTGTGTGTGTGTGTGTGTAAAACCTAAAGATAGACCAGGAAGCTTCCAGGGCCATCTGGATCTAGGGGGGAATCCAGATTTCTGTGAGGGATGAATGGGTACCAAATGTAAACTGGAGGGGTAATGCTATGTTACCATGCCACTCCTGTGCTCACTCTTCAGTCATACTGTCCCAAATGCCTCTTACCTGCTATAATCAGTGTGAATATTTTCTGGGGTATTAATTTACAAATAAATCGGGTTGGTACGTCTTCGGATAAAGACAAGCCAGTATAGGCATAAATACATCTATATTATTTTATTAGGCTCCAAAGGAATTACAAAGAAAAAATGGGCATGTCAAGAACTGGGCAGCTTCTGAAAGTAATGCTTCCGACTTGGTGCCTGTGTCCATCTGCACTTCATTCGCCAAACAGAGAACTGTGATTAAGGAAGAGTCATCCAAACAGAAGGAAGAGATGGCTAGCCACCAGCGTGCCTCAAGGCTCTGTTCTGACAAGGGCTGTACCAGGCTCTGCTCTGTATCACCGCTGCCACACAAATGCATTCTCCTTTTAATCAAGATGATTTTAGAAGGGGGCTTTTTTCTCTATTTTCCAAAGTAAGATCTTTGCACCTATAACTCAAATGAAGTAGGAAACGTTATAGTTTGACTTTTTCCTCACGATTCCTCATTGGGGAAAATTATTAAAACAACATCAATGCTAACAACAATAATAGAAAACTTGCTATTAGCTGCCTGCCTTTCATTGAACTCCATTGTTTTCCCTGCTTGCCTAGGCCCACAGCTGCAGGTAGACTTCAGAGCCAGCTGTCAACTGCCTAATTAAGAAATGCTTCGGTTTCTTAATTCAAGTTATGATAAAAACATTTTAATGCTAATTCAGACTATCATATATTCAGTGTAGACATTTATGTAAATGTAAACGCAGCACACATCATCAGACTATAATACTACACTTAGTTTCTCAAAACCATTATGTTTCACATGATCATTTTATCCCAAGGAAAAAAGAACCATTTGCTTTGCTGGGCAACCTTTAAAGCTATTTTGCTGGTACCACTTGTGCAGAGAATAGACATTTAAGGCACATATGTAATGTGTTTATTTGTCATCAAGCTTGGATGACTTCCAAATGTTCCCTCCTTGTTACTCTTGATTTTGTGTGGATATTTTTCAATGGCCAAATAATCGTCGAAAAACAAACTGTGCCTATACCACAATTGCTCCAGTTAGGAAATAGCATGCTGAAAGACAGCTTTGGTTATTTAAAAACCTACCATATTTCACTTGCAACTTTTGAAGAACATGCGCGCTTTAACTGGCTTTTTTTTTTTTTTTTTTTTTTTCCTTTTTTTTGAAGAAAGAAAAAAGAACCGAGTTGCGGTTTAAGTCCTTTTGCCATTTGCTGCAGTGTTTTCTTATTCCATTTCACAGGGCAAAAAGCATGCTCAACAGATCAAATCAAACTGTTCGGAAAAAGGACTGTCTGCATCCCTCGTGTTTCCTTCACACATCAAAGAAGGCACTCCGGGAAGAAATAAACCGTAATTAGGCTGGGGCTAGGGAGCAGACAGACCCTCTCCCCGGCCTGGCCCATCCCCGCCCCCCCGGCCCTGGCAGCCGTCCTGGGCGCGACCGAGGCGCCGGCCACCGCAGCAGCTGCAGCGGGCGCGCATCCGCGTCGGTTGCCCGATCTGGGCGGCGGCGGGGCCGGCCCGCGTGCGCGTGCGCCCGGGAGCGCGCTTATGCAGCGGTTTTCTTCTTCCACAATCCAGAGGCAGCGGGGCGGGAGGGGCGGGGAGGCGGCGGCGGCGGAAGGATACCGGCGCGGAGGGAGCCGCGCGCCCCCTTTGACGGCGGGTTCGCGGCGCGGCTCGTCGGCTGGGAGCGGGTGTGCTGCGGCACTGCGGTTCTAAGGCCGTTACTCGGGCGCCTCTCGAGAGGGCGGAGGAGGAGCCGGAGCGCCGCGGTGATTTTGTGCCAGGGCTTCCCAGAGGCGCCCTGGAAAGGCTGGCGGGGCGCGGGCGGCCGGGCGGATAGGGGCGCACCTCAGGACCTCCCGCCTCCGGCAGGGGACGGCGGCTGCGGGCGAGGCGGGCGGGCCGCGGAGGGATGCTGCGTCCCCGCGGGGAAGCGGCGAGCCCTGCCTGCCCCCGGTGAGGCGCTCCGCGGTCCGAGCGGCTCCGAGCCCACTGCGGAGTGGAACGCGTGCGCGGGACGCGGCCGGCGCCCGGCGGCCCTCGGAGCCCAGACGCGGGCTGCCCTCTCGGGGCTCGGCGGGATTAATTCATTGGGGGCAGTTTCGGCGGTCCGCTTTCCCCGGGAGCTGGGCAGCCTTGACGGGCTTTTTGTCTCGCTGCTCCAGCCCCCTTTCCCTTCCGCCTCCTCCAGATGCCTTTTCTCTGCCCCTTCTCGCTCGGTACACACATTTCTAGCGCAGGCTCTTGCTCGTGGGGGCTGTGGAAGCTTCTTCACGGGATTTCGGCTCCCGTCCCTCGGGGGGTTTTGAGGAGGGAGACTTTTCCCCCCTCCTCGATGGGATTTTCCTCACTCGCCGAAATGGACTTTCATTGATTTCTTCTTCACCATTGAGTGACTAATTTCCCTAGGCGTGTTTTTGTGGTAGTTCCTTTTTTTCCCTTTGCTCCCCAAAAACCATAATCTATAAAATGGAGAACGAAATTTTTACACCCCTCCTGGAGCAGTTCATGACCAGCCCCTTGGTCACTTGGGTAAGTAGTCGTCCTTTATTGTATATTTTACTGCGTTATTTGTGGCTACAGAGATGGAGGTGGGCGTTCACGTCTTGATGATCTTTCTGTTCTAGGTCAAAACGTTTGGACCTCTGGCTGCAGGAAATGGGACGAACTTGGATGAATATGTGGCTTTGGTAGATGGGGTATTCTTGAACCAGGTCATGCTCCAAATGTAAGTGGTTTCTTTTCTAGGTGACTTGTTTTGTTTGAAAAATAATATACTGTGAACTTACAGACTTTATATTTTAAGCCCCTAATTTGGTTCTTTGGCCAGAGAAATTGGGGAGATTTAAAGAATGTATCTTGAAAGATTATCTTCGAAGTCCAGCCCATTTATCACAACCCAGTAACGATACCTGTTAACATTGTAAAACTTCAGTTTTCCATTCTGTCACCTCTGTTATTGTCATTTATTGTCAGGAGTGCCAAAATCCAAATCATATCGTGTTGTCTTTAGTAATTTGGTAAAATCAGAGGTGGGTAGAGGAGGAGTTAGGGGAGGGATCTAATTTCCTCAAAAGGTGGAAAAAAAAAAGAACCTACTATTGGGTTAGGTGCATTTAATGGAAAAATGTTTCTTAGTAGCCTTTTTTACAAACTGATGAAGTAGTAACAGATTGCAGAAGAGAATTTCAAACAGTTGTGATTGGTTATGAGCACTGCTGCTGTAGCAAATAGTTTAAATGCCCATAATTAAGTCTGATTAGATGACTTATTGTGTGAATTGTTAGGACTACTGGGCATCCTTTAAAAGGCATTTTTAGAGATTTTTAAATGCAAATAACTGAAGTCTTAACCAGATTATTTAATAGGCATTTTTTTTGTCTTTTATGTTTATAGTATTGTTTGTATTAAATAAGAATGTGTTTTGAAGATGAGACTTGAATATTAAACGCACATCTGTGGCTGGCTGTTTTTATCATTGTAGGTGTTGTTGCACATATATTTCTGAGAACGCGAGTGTAGGGTATCCAACTGAATATTCAAGTAGTGCCTAAAGTAATGTGTATTTAGTTTTATTTTCTCTTGAATAGAATCTGGTAACAGGAACAGTGTGCAGCTTTTGATTTAAAGACATTTCTCTTTAGATAGGTGGGGAATTGGTGCATTATAAATGATTACCCCTAAAGAATAAGTACTGCTGGTAACGTAACATAAAATTTCAATTCTGTATTTTCTCAGAAATTATTTTTCTATTCAAAAGAGGTGGAAGTCATGCTGGGTGTGCTGGCACACACCTGTAATCCCAGCCTTTCCATCACTCAGGCAGCCTTCTGGTCAACCTGATCACATAGTTCAAGGCTAGCCTAATATATAGTGAGACTGAGTCTCAAAAAAAAAAAAAAACCCAACAGATTCTGTGTTCAGAGCTTGGTACTTTGAATGTACAGATTCAGATATTGTTTTTCATATATGTGTTGATCCTACAGAGAAGTATTATACTATTATATTTCTAAAAATGTTTTTTGTATAGCTTCAAAAAAGTACATGTTATCAAATATGTGTATATATTTTTTTCTTTAGAAAGGAAAATGGCATATATATTATTTGCACAGTTAATACATTTTTAGCAGCTAGCTCATAGAAGTAGTTTTTCTTTGAACTATCCTACTATTTTCTTTTTTTTTTTTTAAATTTATTTA
>NW_004524624.1:12504324-12532675 GCF_000260255.1 Octodon degus | reverse complement strand
TGCTGGGGGATTGAACCGCGGTCCCTGATGCTTTTGCTAAGCTTGTTCTAAGTAGGTGCTTTAGACCACTGAGCCATCTCTCCAGCCCCTATCCTACTATTTTCTAAGCAAAATGGTAGAATAATTAACTGATTACTATTTTAGGGAATACACTACCAAAGGAAACCATTATGATAGATTCTCAGGACTTTCCACCATGTCACCTATTTATTTTCGGACAAGAAATCTTAAATGTGTGTTCCGAATCTTAAAAAATAGATGTAGTCACAAAAATATGAAAATGTTAGCTTTCCACTTTAATGGTTTTTGTTTGTATCTTCTTTCTCCAAAGAATATTTAGGTTTTTGTGAGTCCTTGTAGTTAGCTAAGGTGCTAAAAATAAACACATTAGCTTGTTTCCACCTTGAGTACATTTTATATTTTTTAAAATACATGTATTTTGGAAATAATGGTGTTCCAAAATAGTGCTTGCCAAGTTGTTGGGGTTTTTTGGAGGACTAGTTGCTTTCTAAACCTCAAAGCTACTTCTGTGTTTTCAGTTCCACCTCTCAGTTTCTTTAAATTTTTTCAGTGTCCTAATTCTGTTGCAAATGACCTAAATAAATTAAAGGAAAAGAAAATGAAGGAAGAGAAATACGTTTTAAAAAACTAACTTGTTAAAATGAGATCAATACAAATGATGGATTAACAAAACAGTGTATAATTTTAAAAGGCATATTTTGTTTAGATTTTTTTTTTTTTTTTTTTTGAGGGGAGTAATCAGGAATCAAACTCAGAGCCTTATGCTTGCCAGGCAAGCACTTATACCATTGAGCTGTATTCCTGGCCCTAAAAGGCATATTTTGCTAACTTTGAAATCATTAGGATTAGTAAATGTACTTACTCACATGACTGTGTGATTTAAGCTACTTTATTAAATTGTCAGTTGAAACTCTTAATAGTAAATTAACCTAAAATTTAACCTCGTTTCTAGGTTATATTTGTTCATTGAAATTGTGAGCAAGAACCTTTTGAAGTTATACTTTTTTCTTCATGTATCTTGTGCATTAAGTTCATTGAACTTCTTGGATCTGTAGGTTTGGATTTTTTATGAATGTTTTAAATTTTTGGCCATTATTTCTTCAAATATGTATTATTTTCTCCTTTTAGAATTTCATTTACATGTACATTAGCCTGCTTGACATTGTCTCACTGATGTTCATCTCAGTTGTATTTTTTTCTCTTTTGTGATTTATAGTCTACTATGATATTTAAATTTATTAATATTTTCTTCTGTAATTAATCATCTTTGAATCCTACCTGACATACTTTTCATTCAGACATTATGGTTTGATCGCTAGAAATTTATTCTTATCTTTCTTTTTATATTTGTCATGCTGTCCCTTCTCCAGCTTCTTAAACATATGTAGTATAGCTATAAATGATTTACTGTCCATGCTTTGCCATTTTATTGAGTTGATTTTGATTGATTTTTCTCCTCATTGTGTGCTTGCTTTTTTGCATGTCTAATAATTTTTTATTTGATGTTAAATGTTTAAATCTCACCATGTTGCTGTATTATTTTCTAGTCATTTAAATATAAAAATCTTGAGCTTGTTCCAGGAGGCACTTAAATTAGTTGGAAACTACTCAGTTTGATCTTTTCAGGACTTGTCTTCTGAGAAGTTTTGTTAGGTAGTACCACTTGGTTGCATGATTGAGGTAAAATGCAGTACTGTAGCTAGTGGGAGCAGGAGCTATGTGGTATTTTTCTTTTTAATACTTTTGGTGGTGCTTTGAGTGTCCTTGGGTAGTCTTCTCACACTTAAGTATAGATAAGTACTGAGCTGAAGACTTGAGGGGTATGCTCTCTTTGTGTAGTTCTGTTCTCTTTGCTTTGCCTTGCATGCTCTAGAAGCCTTGTCTCCAGACCCAGATCCATCTTCTCAACTCAGGGAGAGCACTTTGCACTAACTAGATTCTCTTTGTTCTCTAGCTTGGAAACTCTTTCAAGGCTATAAGCTGCAACAATTATTGGACTCAGGTTTGTTTCTCACCTATCAGGGATCATTATTCTTGGTTGCCTGATGTCCAGTGTCTTGAAAAATGTTTGATGTGTCTTTGTTTTTTTTTTTTTTTTTCCAAGTTATTTCAGGCAAAAGGGTAAATTTATTCCTTGTTAGTCCATCTTGGACAGAAGTACAAACCTGTTTATATACTTCTAATTACATGTATCCCCTACTAGTTTTACTTTACTGCTTTTAGATGTGATGAGATATATTAAAGAATTTTTTCATGTAGAGTGTTTATTAAGAATAAAAACACTGAAAAAAAAAAAAAAGAATAAGAACACTGATTAGTTTAGTCACTGAGGTCTCGGGAGGTTGGACCCAGGCTCTGAAAATAAAAGCGTAACTTCTTCATATTATTTATTGATCCTGTTTAACAGTTTTGGTATCTGTTCATTGACTTGAGATTCACTGTATTCAAAAATGAAACTTGATTTATTGAGTAACCTCTTGCATCAAAGAATCTCTATAAGAGCTTATGACATGGCATCAGTCATCTTTAACTAATGTGAAAAGGGTACAACTATTTAGAGATCTAGAATGATAGGACAGCTTCTCTGTATGCTGCTGCAGGGCATTTTCTACTTCTACCACATAAAATCGCTTTTTCCTTAGTTCTGATTATGAGTCATGGAGTTTGGTGTCAGTGAGCAGAAATAATAATTTTTTGTTTGAGAAGTCATTTGGTTCTGTTACTAGTGTTGACTATGACATGCTGTGGGTTTTAAAGGGACATAGGACATTGTAGTTAATTTCATAATCCTAAACTTATGAAGTATGCTTTTCATATCGCCTAAGCAGTTGAAAATATGAGAGTGGTAGGGTTTTAAATACTGAGAAAGTTGTTAATAGTATCAGAACAATATTTAGAATTACTTCTTGTAATTTAACCTGATTAGCTATAGAGATTTATATTTATAACCAGATTGTTATGTCCTCTTTTAGACAAGATTGAAGTCACTATGAAATTTTTTAAATTTATTTTTGTGGTGTTGGGTGTCAAGCCAAGGGTCCTGTATATGGTAGATAAGCACTGTACTACTAAGCTACATCCCTAGCCTGAAAATTCCTTTTTAATTAAAACCATGACATCTAGTTATGCCAACTTCTGCTTACTTTCCAATCCTCAATTTGATAAAAATGTACTAAAGAAACCTTTAATTTAAGAGGCATTTGGCTGAGAAGTATTTCTTTGTCCTAGAAAATAAGATTTTTAGAAATATATTGAAGCTGGGTAGAGTGGTGCACACCATTAATCCCAAAACTCAAGAGGCTGAGGCAGGAAGAGTGCCTCAGATTCAAGGCCAGTCTGAGCTCCACAGTTCAGGACCAGCCTGAACTATGTAGCAAGACCCTGTCTCAAAGTAATTTGGGTTTATGACTCTATCATGTAAAATGACATATAAAATGTATAGGTTGTCCGTATTAGTCATCTCTCCTGTTGCTGGGACAAAATACCAGGCACGTATAACCCAGAGAGGTTTAATTTGGCTCATAGTTTGGAAGGTTTGGTGCTTGGTGGGCTGGCTGCAAGACATAATTAGCATTGTAGAAAGACGTGGTGGAGGAAAGCTGCTTGCTTCACGGCTGCCAGTAAACAGAGAAGGGATGGCCTCAGAAGGATGTAATTCCCTCTAAAGTCATGCCCCAAGTGATATGCATCTTCCAACCAAGCCCTACTCCTAGTAGCACATTTAGTTATAAACTGATCAGTGGATTAGTCCACTGATGAGTATAGCCCTACCAAGATTCATTCACCTTCCAAAAGTTCCACCTACAAACACAAGAAGATTTGGGGGAACATTTTAGATCTAAACCATAACAGTGTTGTCTCAAATGTGGCATTGACTCTGACATATTTAGACAAGTTTGAAGTATCTGTTTTGTCTTTTTTGATCACTGTCAGAGTAATAAATGGGGGTAGAGGAGTGGAGTTAAAGACACTTTGAAGAAAATAGCATGAAAAAGTACATGAGTATGTGAAAAAAGGGGTAGAATCAGGAATTGAGGAATATGGAAAAATTTTGGAAGGCTGAGAGGAAAGTACAAAGGGAGTTAAAGATGAATGCAAGTATAGTGGTACATGTCTGGTACATTCAGTATAGTTATTCTCAGCTTTTCTCTTTTTTGCCTTACTGTTTTTAGTTTTATTTTTGCTTGTTGCTTCTCTTAAAATACTCATGATGTAGAGTTGCAGTCTTTTTTTTTTTTAAAGAGGGTCTTGTTATGTAGTCTAGGCTAGCCAGAACTCATTCTATTGCCCCAGCTAACCTCCAACTTGTGATTCTCTTGCCTCAACCTCCTAAGCGCTAGGGTAACAGGCTCACAGTTGCTATCTCATTAATGTGTTCTGTGATATACCTCCTATGTATTTCTCATATATGTCCCTCACTCGAGCTAAGTGGCTCACATTCCAAGTGGCTTGATCCACCAGTGGTACATGAGTGACTGTCCCATGCTACCCCATGGGACAGCCATATGTGTACCACTGGTGGTTCAGAACTGCCAGGCAGAAGACATGAGTTATAGCCCAGCCGTGAATATGTTAATGAAAAAGCCACTGACGAGTATTCTTACCTTTGAGCTTATCTCTAAATCTTTAGGTTGTCTTTCCATCTGTAATGACATGAAACTTGGTAAAACATGTATTTTATCATGTCTTCCCTCTTTAACATGTCTCAGTAGCTTTCTGCTGCCCTTCAAGTAAACATAACAGTGTTATTTAAGCATGCTGACTTCTCTGTGATGCTGCTGCTGCTGCTGCTGCTGCTGCTAGCTTCTGTAGTTAGCACCCTTCTCTCAGTGCATAGCTTAATATGAGCTGGTCTGTGGTTCCCAAAGACACATTGTGTCCTCAGATTTTATAACCTATATATCACTCCTGTGCCTTACAGGACCCTGTATATGTTTGGTGATAGCATTTATTGCACTTTATTCCAATTCTTAACTTGCCTCGCTCTACTGCTTAGCCTGAGAGCTTCGTAAATCTAGGAACTGTATTTTTCATCTCTCTTCCTACCATAGTGGTCAAAATAATAGTGGATTCTTGATATATTTCTGTTTTGGAATGAGTAATTGATATATAATAAAAGTGGAATGAATTTGAGCTTTTAGACAAATTTGGGTTTAGTTGTGTCTGTGCCACTTACTAGTTTGTGCATTCAAACAATTTAATCAGGATCTTCGAATCTACCTCCTATATTTGTAAGATGGGAGATATTATTTATTTTTCAGGCAGGAAGGATTGGATATAATCTTAACTAAGGCATGGACAGTGTCTGTTTTGTCCTTTTTTGTTCACTGTAAACCTAGTGCTGTTTGCTGTTGTCCTTATTTTTTGCTACACCATACTTATTTAAGTCTCCTCAAGTAAGTGACAGTTGCTCACAGTTTAGTTTTGTATGATTGGTCATAGTCTCTACTTTCTACATATAGCTATACATACATAGCTGTCTGACTGATAGTAAGTTACTTCTCAATTTTTTCATGTATAAACTGGGGATTAAAAAAGAATCACAGTTATTACAACAACCAAATAGGATAATTTGTATATAATGCTTAGCATATAGCTCTTGAGCAGAGATCTCTTTTACTAGGATCTAAATGTAGTATTAAGTAAAAAGGATGAAAGAATGGTTCATTCAAAGATCTTTTCATTCAGTGGTTAGCTTCCAATTGCTTAATGTATAACAAACTGTCTGCTTGGTGCTGGGAGATGATGCTTTGTTCACACCCATAAGGGGAAAGAGCATACAAACATAATTCAATGTAGTATCTGTGCTGCCTAGCAGAATTATGATCCTGATAGAGTATTGGGTAGAACAAAGTCATTTCATGGAGGAAACACTTCTTGGAAGAGGTAATAAACTGAGCTGGATGTGAGAGTTAACTAGGTGTTATCTGTGTGAGTAATAAATGTGAGTAGAGGAGTGGAAGTAAAGACAATTGAATGAAAAAGTACATGAATATGTGAAAAAAAGTACATGAATATGTGAAAAAAGTGATAGAATCAGGAGATTTGAGGAATGTGGAAAAATTTTGCAAGGCTGAGAGGAAAGCACAAAGGGAATTAAAGATGAATGCAAGTATAGTCATGCAGGGATGATGGAAATTTGAAAACCACACATTTGTAGAGCAGTCAGTCAGCATGGTTGGGTAAGCAGTAATGTTAATTGCTCAGAAACTGACAAAAAGATCAGTAGAATTTATTCACAGTTAGCGATTGATAAGTAAATATGGAATGGGAGAAAAAGACATACTAGAGACTGTTAAGAGAATAATTGAATTCTTAAGTCAGTAGCATGTGAACATTAAAGTGAAGAAGAAAGCAAATGTACAAATGTTATCAGAAAGTCACTGACAGAATAGCTGTTACAATAAGAATGAAGGGGAAAAATAGATTTGGGGGTACATACATGCCTGCAATCCCAGAACTCTGGGAGAGTGAAACAAGAGGATGGCAAATATAAGCCCAGCCAGTGCAATTTAGTGAGACTCCATCTAAAGAAAAATGTTTAAAAAGAGCTGGGGTTGTAGCTCAGTGCAAAGACCCTGGGTTCAATTCCTAGTACTACCTTGCTCCCCAAAAGTTAAGAAGGAAAGAAAATGAAAAGAAGCAAGAGAGTAGAAAAATAAGACTGAACTCAGGGGAGGCATGCAGATTTTGAGATTTTGGAGGTTACATTTGTGAATAGTGATTAAGGCCAATGTTATCCCGTTGCTAATGGGTGGATAAATGGACTAGAGATAGATGAAGTTGAGAAAGAACTTCCTCCATTATTCCCTATCAACCTATAATTTCTTACTAGTACTCCAGGTAGAAATGAGTATTCAAAAATAAAATAGAAAAGTCAATAAGTAACTAATTGTAATGGTGTTCTAACTAAAGAATAATTTGATAGTGGGGAAGGAAGAAAACTGGTAATTTATAACTTTTATATAAACATAATCCTTACCTTAACATAAATAAAACTTTATGAAATAGCTCAGTACTTCTTTCTTCAGGAAAATCAAGTTGAAGTGCTATTTCCTATTAAAGGCTAAAAAAATAAATTGAAATTCGTACCGTCATTGATAGTATAATTTCTTCTTTTCCTAAGTAGTGAAGGAGTGAAGTAGATGGTTTAGTATTATGTTTTGGTTCTAGTCCTTGGTTAAAACTTGCCTTATTGCAAAGAGAAAAATAAGGCATTATGAAGAAAAACCATTGAAGACAACACCCAAATGTATCTTTACCAAGACTGATTAACAAGGAAGAACTTCTGTAAAATCTCACTTCAATGGAAATATTAAGGGCCGACCAAATAGCTCAGCAGATTAAGGAGACTGCAAGCAGGAACAGGGGCCTGGGGTTTAATCCCTGGGCCTGCCCCACCCCTGGGGCACACTGAGATGGCAATTGAGACTGGGTGTGGTGGGGTATGCCTGTAATCCCAGCTCTTGGGAGGCTGTAAACAGGTGGATCTCTGTCTGATCTAGTAGTGAGACCCTGAACACCCTGTAGACCGTTCCCTAAAATACAAAAAATAAAATACATGAAAATGTTAAGAGAAAGTGGGATGTTGAGTTTTCACACATGTGAAAGATAATTTTTTTCAACTTTGTGTAAAATCTTTATAAATTAGACTATATTTTCACATGCGTAAATATGCATGTAATTCAGAATTCCCAAACCTTTCAATATTTATTTATTTATTTATTTATTTATTTTAGGAAAGGCCTATAGGATGTTCAGGGTCTCACTACTAGATTGGACTCGTAGTGATCTGCTTGTTTACAGCCTCCCAAGAGCTGGGATTACAGGTGTGCGCCACCACGCCCAGTCTCAATTGCTGTGTCAGGTGAGGGGAGGAGTAGGCCCAAGGATCGAACCCCAGCTCGCTGAGCTATTTGGCCAGCCCCAATATTTAATTTTTTTAAAGCTTAAGTGTTTGTGTTATATATATATCCTTAAGACAGATAAATCTATAGTGAATTCAGAGAACGTATTTGAAAACAAATGTTTACTAATTAGCTTTTTAAAAACTACATAGATTTATGCTCTTTTGAAAGAGAGAGTATTAGTGTAAAGGGGCATAAATTAGGGATCCTAGATGTTGTGGTTAGGATTGGCCTCTGTAAGTATAGCTAGTCATGGCAACCTGTATGGGGAGGAATTTAGAACTGATTCAGACTTTAAAAGATAAGTGGACTTAGGTAGGTATAGACAGATGAGGGTGTTTTAGGCCAGACAAGCAACGTAAAGAAAAAGTACAGAGTATGTATGACTTGGGAGATAGTGAGCAGAACATTCATATTGGAAAATGGTAGAATGTAGATTTAAATAGGCAAAGTAAATCAGGTTATGGGAAATGTGCAAATTAGCTTGTGTAATATAGGCTGTCTATAGCATATAGTAGACACTGGAGAGCCCTTTAAAGTTCCTTGTTAGATTAAGATGTTATTTTAGGAAATTCTTTTCAGTCTTAATTTACAAAATACACTGACTATAGAAATTCATTTGCTTATCTAATATTGAGCCCAAACTATGTATTCTATTATGAAGTACTGAGAACACGTCAATGAATCAGTGCAACTTGAATTTTAGTGCTTGAAACAAAGCTAAGAAATACTGGGCAAATAAAGATATTGATGGATGACAAACAAGTTTATGGTGATGCGGTCATAGATCAAATTGGGTTATACTTTGAAGGAGGAACAAATGCAAGAACTATTACAAAAGAATATACGCCTAGAGGAGAAAATTCAAGAACTGTTGCAAAGGTTGAGCAAGATAGCTTGTGGACTAAGGGCCTGCTTTGGCAAGTGTAGGGACCAAGGTTTGATTCCCCATCCTGCCTGCCGCACCGGCCCTGCCCCGCAAAGCCCACTGAGCTGGTGACAGAGTCCCCATGTGGTGGTGCACACCTGTAATCCCAGTGGTTGGGGGGGGGTGTGAAAACAGGAGGATCACTATGAGTCTGAGCTGCATAGTGAAGCCCTGTACCAAATACATAAATGAAAAAAAAAAAAACTATTGCAATTTTTTTTGATATATTGTAGATATAAAACCAAGCACACCATTAATTCCTGCTACATAGGAGGCGGAGGCAGGATGATCACAAGTTTGAGCCCAGCCCTGGCAATTTCAGTGAGACCTAGTCTTAAAATGAAAGGTAAAAAAGAAGTTGTGGGTATAGCTAAGTGTGTTTGTTTCGATTCTATGTTTAATCTCTGTTATCACCAAAAAAGAAAAAAAAAATTGATGTGTATATGTGAATGGCAGGGAAGAATGCAAGATGATGCTAAAGTTAAAGCTAAGCAGACTGGCTATATTTTAAAATATGTACTAATAGGAAAAGTGTGAGGTTTGTATACTTAATTTTGCATAAAAAATGTATTTTTTAATACTCTTAACCAAAATCATTGAAGTGTTTAAAACAGCAGTGTGCTTTGACATTGCTGCCTAATTTTTTTACAATTTCTTTGAGTATTAAAATGCTTGGAAATACAGGATATAATTTATAGTGAGCCTGCTGCTGGCCCTGCCCCCAGGGCACGCTCAAAAGGCTACTGAGAGGGGCGTGATAGATTGAGGCCTCAGCCCCAGTGCCTGCTTGAGGGTGCTGTAATCCACTGAGCTATTTGGCCAGCCCAGTTTTTTCAGTATTATAATTATTTATATGTGTAGCTTTTTTTTTCTTTTTTTAAAAAATACATTTCTTTGATTTTTCTCTGTTTTTAGCAGTACTTTGTAATATGTGTCTGTTACTTCATAGGTTATTGAGTCAGCTAATATTGATCCTTTTGGAATATTTCTTTGGCGCATAGAAAAAGACAAATTAAATCAAGGTGTAATACTGTTCTACTTTTCAGAGGAATTTATATTTTTAAGGATGTCTTTCTTTCTCTCTAAAACTGGAAATTAAACTTAGGAACTTCACACCTAAGAACTTCACACAGAGCTATATCCTTAGCCTTTTTTTTTGAGATGGAGTCTCACTGAATTGCTCAGACTGGGCTTTCACTTATAGTCCTGCCTCCCAAGTGCTAAGATTACAGCCTGGCTTTTCTTTGTTTTTACTATTAGAGAAATTGATTTTTAAAATGTTCTTGTCAAATTGACAAGAGCTAGAGCTAGAGTAAGTTTCTTACTAGAGCTAAGTTTCTATTACTATATATTTATTTTGGCTCATTAATTAGAAGATTATACTTTTGAAAATATTATTTAAAAGTTATTTTCATTTTTGCTTCACAAAATAATGACAGTAGTAACTGTCACCAGCATTTAATCAGAATTACTTAAGTTACCTGAAGAAGGGAGTTCAGGTTAAGAATCTCTACTCTGTTGAGTTAGTAGTATGGGAGTGAAAGCCACAGTAAAGTCTGTTTTTGATTAAGGGAAACATGTAGCTTTACATCAGCCCGCTTGGAGATTTCTTGAGCCTGCAGGGCTGACTGACTCTGGAGCAAATACTGTACTGCCCTAGAATATTGAGTAGAACAAGTGAAAACAAACCTCTTAGACTCCTTTTGTGACCCTGTCCTAAGGTCTGAGGAGAGTGAGTAAATGGTCAAACAGCTGTACTAGATTGAACTGGTCTGGTAACTGCTAATTTGTTTGCAGTTAAAAAATAAAGTTAAAAATAAAAATCTTGTTTGATTTAAAATTGTCCTTGATCAAACAACAAAAGTGACTTTATTGGGTTGACCCTTGAATCTATACATGTCTTTCTGACATTTTGTGGGACAAAATGGGAAGTATGTATAAAACAATTCTTTTACACAGTGAAGTGTGAACATTCTCTCAAGAAAATACTCTTTTGAGTTGCAAACTGAGTAAGACTTTTGTGAAAAAAATTTTACTTAAAATAACAACAGAGCAACTATGGTTATTCAGTCTTGAGTATTGGGGGGTATGTGTGTGTCTACATATATATATATATTATTTTTTAAAAATGATTAAAGTGAGTCTGTCACTTCAAGAAAACTAACAGGTTATATGTGTCGTCAGTGATAAAATTTTAATTATAGAAAACATTAGCTTCATAGCTTTGAAAGAGAAAAGCTGTACTACTGTTTTTAAAACTTCGTTCTTTTGAAATTGCTTAGCTCTGCAACTGCTTTATGGATTCGCAATTACTTTCTTGATCCCTGTAACCACAGGACCATAACGAAATGTACAGGAAGGATGCCTTTCCACCATTGTACCAAGCTTCATAAACTGATGATCATTAGTCTATCCTTGTAACTGATGATCTCACCCTGCTAGCTAATCAGAAGAAGTGGTAGTCTGTTTTGTCTCGCCTTTGCTCCTCCTGCTTGTGCATCACATAAAAGCCCTAGACCACCAGCGATCAGGGCCTGATGTCCTGGAGTGATCCTGGTCACTGCCCATCAATGGGAATAAATCTGCCTCCGAATCATGGCTGTCACTTTGATGTATCTGCTTGCCATTGCAGTTTCTCAGTAATTAAAGAAAGTCCTAATGAGAGAGCAGGTGATATAAATTTGTGATTTTTTAATGTTGAATAATGTACTTACATTTGGAAGATCTGTATAACTGAATATATGTTTTTAAATGACTAATGTCTGATGTAGAGGAGTCTGCATGTGGACACCTAACATGCCAGGTAGGCCAAAGGATTTTAAAATCAAACAAAATTCTAAGAAAAACTAATAAGATTTTATAGTCCACAATAAACTAACCTTTAAGAAAGTTGCAGCTACTGAAGAGAACAATATATCACAATGTATTAAATGTATAAGCAGGTAGAAGAATCCAGCTGTTTTCTATTTAACCAAACACTAAAGAGACTTACAAAGATGTAAAAGAATATCACTTCCTTCAAACCTTGTTTTCAGCTTTAAAAAAGATAGTTATCTATTATAAAAATATTCTTTGGTAACATTACAATATGTTTAATGCATGAACTAATAAGTTTTTAATTTAAAATGTCTAATTTCTAATGTAATATAGATATATAGGTAAATGCTCTTTAGGGAGTCAATAATTTTTATGAGTTGGAAAGGGATTCTGAAGCAAAAAGTTAGAAAACTGCTAGTTTCTTAATACTGAAAGGGCTCATGTTGGTTTATTCTGTAAGAAATAAAGGTCTTCAGCTATTTTATCCAGTTGAGGTAAAACTAAAGTATGTATATACTTTAAGGTTTTATTATTTTTATGTTCATTGTGCAGTTTTTAAATGGAGGCATTCTGTTTATTAATTCAGTAGCTGTCATGCTGTACTGCTAGCTCAATCGTGAGCTATCTAGAAAATACACTTTTTCTTCTACTTTTGCACAGGTAACTCAGTGTGTAAAATTAAGAAAATAAATACATCATGTGTGTCTGTAGTCTCAATGTTGTAGTTTCTTACCTCTCCCAAGAATGACTGTTTGGTCATGATGAAAATCAGACTAGTCAATATTTGTGAAAATATTTTGTACATTTTCAAAAAATTACTGTATCATCAAGTTGTATTTTTATCTATTGTGCAGGGTGAGTTTTTGAGGTGGTGCAGGGAAAAACTAAATTGAAGGGCTACAGTAGAAAAAAAAATCACTCACCTCTCTTCTTATATTCAAGAATAAAATACTTCAATATTTAGATAGCCCCTAATGGGAATGATATTCATCCAGTTAATCATTTTATAAAGAAAACATTATAATGTACAAATTTTATTAGACATATAAATCACTTATTTCAGGCATTTTATAATGACATGTAAATGTTATATATTTATAACTAAAATACCTCAAAAATTAAAAATAAACTTCTATACAGCAATTTTAAACTGCAGTGGCATGATCAGAATCATGAACTCATGTATCAGAAACAGTGATGGTGCTTAACTACCACCACTTAAGCACCAGCATGGAACAGATGGTCCAAGAGAACACAGCAGGTTTTCACTCCAGATAGAAGAGCGGAAAGCCATTAAAAATGATCAGATTTCTGTTTCTCATAGATATTAATAAATAAGTATAAAGACACAAAAACTTTACTGTTAACATTCTTTTAATGCCCTATTCTTTTAAAAACATTTTGGTCATACAAGGACCAAATCTTAGCCTATTAGTATTGCAAAATTACTAACTTTTCCTTCATCTTTTCTTTGAATTTAAAATTATATATGTGTTTATATATGTGTGTGTAGTGGTAGATAATGAATGCAGCTTGTCATAAGTGGGTCATTTATAAATGTGAAATTGCTTGAGGCTCTCTTTTACTGCCATATTGTATTTAACTTTTGACTGGACAGATTTGAGCTATATTGGTAAGCTATTTGCCACAAACATTTCATTTTATAGAAAATGGTTGATTTGAAAATGGATTGCTTTGGTAAATAGCTCTGTGTGATTAAAAAGGTACTTGTTCACACTGCACATGTTATATGTGTATCATTTAATAGATCATTTTTTATTTTTGAAAGTCACTTTCAAAAAGAACTTTATAAAATTTCATCAATTTTTATTATTCTGACTTAATTTTTTAACATTTTAAGTGTTAAAATGAAAATCAGCATATTTAGAGCACTGAATTTAGTTTTAGAGACTTCTGGAGTCATCCGTTTAAATTACTATGTTGAAGTTTTTATAATATATACATACCTTGAAATACAGGAGTGGAAGTGTTTTTATATAAGGTTCAATCTTTATATGGAATTTTTTATATTAAAAATTTTTAAAGTGTAGTTTATACTTAATCTCTTCCATATATTTTCTTTATAAGTGAAAAAATGGACAGTCATCATGCAGCATAAATTTTTGTGGGTGCTTAATGCCAAAAGTTTTATAGGGAAAATGAGCAGTTCTCTGCTCTCTACAGATATTTCAGTTCAATTGCCCAAGTAAAATAAAGACTTAAAAGTTTTTTAAGCAATTATTTTTCTTTTTTAATATATATGTGTATATTGCCTACTGTGATATTTATTGGTGTATCTGTTTTTAGACACTATCTATTAACTTCTTGGTTGTAGTACATAAAATTATATCTTTTTTATGCCTCTATCTATATTTCTCTTTACCCTGTCTGTCATATATAGTTATCACACATTTAGGTAAATCAGTAACCAGTATCTGTATTATTATAATTATAAAAGATTTACTGCAGAGTTAGGTATTATTTTTCCTGAAGCTTTGCATGTTTTTCTGTAAGCTCATCCTCAAACATTGAGCTATCTTTCATAGCAGTGAAACTCCGTTTCTAGCACAGTTACATCTGATAGCATCTTTTCTCAAATAGATTACTTACATCTTTGGGATGAAAGGGAAATAGATTACTTACATCTTTGGAATGAAAGGGCTTGTTTTCCAAGATCCTAACATATGTCATTATGACCCTTATTTAGATTAGTTATACATCAGATGTAGAAACCTGAGCCTTATAATTGAAAGTTTATTAGTTTTTAGATTCATTCTTAGAATGCTTGCCTGTTATCCTGGCTGCCAAGTCTAGAAATAGACTGTATTATAATAACCAATGATTCTAGGGACTTTTCAGTTCTGTTTTCATACTAAAATAACATCCACATAAAAGAAAAGTAACACCAGATAGGGCCAGCCAGATTGCTCTGCGGATTAAAGTGCCTGCTTAGGCAGACATAGGGACCAGGTTTCGATCCGTGGCCTACAGTGCCAGCCCTACTCCCACCCCCAGGGCCCACTGAGACTGGGCATGGTGGCAGTACACTTGTAAATCCCAGCGCTTGGGAGGCTGAAAACAGGAGGATCACTACAAGTCCAGTCTATGTAGTGAGACCCTGTAGACCCTGTACTAAATCAGTTAATAAATTAACATCTAGTTAGGTGAAGGCTAGATTAGAAATTGAAAATGGGGGCCTTGAGTGCCTAAGTGTTAGCCTGTTAAAGAACTATACTATTCTGTCAAATTTCTTAATGAGTTTACCAAATCAGAAATCTCCTTCAATCTCAGATATTTATTTCAAAGATTTGCATAGGGTAGCACAGTTTTATGAAAGGATCTAGGAAACTTTCATTACTGTCTCTTGAGGATCTTTTTTGAATGTAAGATGAGTTTTAGTTGTTACAGTATTGTTCCATCTGTTCCTTGAAAGCCTTTTTCCAGCTTAATTTTTCAATTTTCTTCAAATTTCTAAAATAGTTCCATCTGATATCATTAATGTATAAAAACTAACACTAAAATCCATATTTTGTATACTCGTAGTCTTTCTTAAGTGTTAAAAATTTATATGAGAGTTTAATCCCTGGTTCTGCCAAAAAAAAAAATTATATGAAATTTATAAATTTTTTTGGTACTGGGACTTGAACTCAGGACCTTGCATTGCAAGGTAGACACTGTGCCGTTGAACTATATCCCCAGTCCGAAATGTATGATTTTTTACAAAAAGATTCTTCAAATATTTTTACTTCTACTTATTTATTACTTTTTTTTTTTTTTTTTTTTTAGAATCGGGGATAGAACTCAGACTGTTGTGCTTGCCAGGGAAGCATTTATTCTACTGAGCCATCTCCCTGGCCCCAAATGTTTTTACCAAACGAAAAAAATTTAAGTTCTTCAAACTTCCTAATTTTTAGAAGATCAGATATCTTTAAAAATGAGTAAATTTTTAAATATTATGGAAAAAGTGTTGGATGAAAAACTTAAAAGAAACTTTAGCTTAACGGTGAAGCACTGATCTAGCTTGTGCCGGAACCTGGGTTTCATCACTAGCACCATAGAAAAACAGTAACACTTCATTGGGGGGAAAAAAAAAAAGAAAACAGAAACTTCATAACAACTTTGTGTCACAAAGATAGTATTTATAGTGTAAAATTTATTAAAGTGGAGTGAAATCCCCACAAGTTTATTTAAATATTTGGCATTCTGAAATATAATCCAAATTATACATTGTCATATGGTAATAAAATTATACTATAAATGTATATAGGTTTTAGATGGGGGTTTTTGGTTTTAGTTTGTATACATTTTCAGTAGTAATGCTAAATCTTTGTTACTAGATTTAAATATCCAGTTTTATAATGAAATGTTGTTGTGATGAATTGGTGAGAGAAAGAAAATGAAGCATTTGGGGCTGGAAGTATTGCCTAGTGGTGAGAACACCTTCCTAGCATGTGCAAGGTCCTGGGTCCTGTCCCAGCACCACAGAAAAGGAGAAAAGAAGAATGAAAATGATTATTTTGAGTTTGGTTACTCACTATGAAAACATAATTGGGGATATAGTCAAATATTATAATAAAACAATGATTTATTTTACACATGAATTTTATAGGTAACATTACTGAAGTCTATCATCAGTCTGTTTTCCTAAGTGATCCTGTAAGGGAAGAGGCTACAATACAGTAAAGGGAAAAATCTTTAGGGTCCTAGGATTATGAGTTTGGACTTAATTTTCTGATTTATAGTGAAAATATAGAATATTTTCTAGGTCTAAATGTTACCAGTGTACAAGTAGGAGCAGTCATGGGTGAGAGGTAGTTGAGTAGCTTCAAATATAGAGTAAAATAAAAAGATAAAAGAAGGTCGAGGTTGAGATGTTTTTCTGAATGTCTGTGATTCCACATGAAACTGTAGGTAGACATAATATTTTTGTTACTGGGGTTGTTCTTACTGTGTTTTCCAGTTACAAATATACTTTTGTCCACTGTGATAGCTTGATAACCCAAGGTTTTATACATTAATATGGTCAGTATTGTAGGTATGTGTTTAACTTACTAAAAGTGTACTGCAGTTGATTACATAAAGCAAGATTTTTTCCTTAAACTGAGTTTTCAAAAATGAATTCCTGACCATGCTGTTGTTTATCTTTGTTTGCTATGCCACATAATCTAACTTCTTTGATATAGTCTGTTTTTATAACTAGTTCTGGTTGGTGATTTTTACTTCAGAGACCCACTTTTCCATTTCCATTCTCATTTGCCGTGGGCTGTTCTGAGTGTGTTCATTATTTCCCTTGTAGTAAGCAGCAGTAAGCCATATATTACACACAGTGTGCCTTACTAATATTCTTGCTTGCTCTGTAGAATCAGACTGAAATTTAGGACTCTGCTGTTCACCTGATCACTGAAATAAAAACCTTAGGGAGGGCAGGCATCTATTCCAGGTTGCCAAATGTATTAGTTTGGGGAATGTCATCTTACAACTTGTTGGAAAGAAACAATTAAAATAATTCTTTGCCTAGCTTCTTTTCTTTTGTTTGGGGGAGTTTTTTGGGTACTGGGACCAAATTTAGTATATATGCCAGTGAACTATATCCCTGGCTCTGTTCATATATTCTTTTTTTTCCTTTCTGGACCAGGAATCAAACTCAGCCTCACACTTGCCAGGCAGGCACTGTGCCACTGAACTACATAGTTGGCCCTTTGCTCATATGTTCTTATTTTTATTTAAACATTTGTGTTAGGAAATATGCTAACTTTTAGAAATGAATATGTGAGATATTGGGACCAGCGAGATAGCTCAGCAGTCTACAGTGCCTGCTTAAACAAGCTTAGGTAGGTGCAGGGAACCACAGGTTGATCCCCAGCACCACATGCTGCTCCAGCACCACCCTCCAGGTAGACTGAGCTGGCCCCCAAAAAAGAATGCAAGATAATATCCTTCTGTGAAGAAGCTTACAGTGTAGTGAGAAAAATGCAAGTTCAAAGGGCAGTTAAGTATAAAAATGTCTGTGATAGAATTATGTGGAAGAAAGGTTCTGGAATATTTGTTATTCATTGAGGGTGGGTCTGACAAGAATACATCTAGGATCTTGAAGTTCGTATTAAAAAGCTGTACAATAGAACTCCCTACCATTGGCCTATCCAAGGAGAAAGATCAGATGAAAGTTATATTCAGGGAAAACTGGATAAGGTGCAGCACTCATTTGGATATAGAAGAGGAATTAGGCAGCCATTTAGATATGGAAAGAGACAGTCCAGTGGATTGCTTTTGCATCTGTGGGGAAGCAGAATATTATGGCATGGAGTGCATGGTGGATCAAGCTGCTCACCTCACAGCAGCTGGGAAACAAAAGGAGAGGAAGAGGGGGAGTGTCCGGAATATTCTCTAAGCACACCCCTCCAGGGACCCAAGACATTCCACTAGGCGCTACATATTAAGGTTCTAACACCTCCCTGTCAGCAAGCTGAGGATTAAGAATTTAACACAGGCCTTGGGGAACAGACTGTAACAGAAAATATTCATCAGAAAATTATAGCAAATATGTGTTAGTGATTGTCTTAGTTACTTTTCTCTGGTTGCTGTGACAAAATACCCAGTATCCAAAATTAAGGAAGGAAAGGTTTATGTACTTCACAGTTCATGGAGGTTTCCCTGCATGTTTGCTGGCTTCATGGAAGATAACAAGAGCCAAAGGGCAAGTGAGCAGAGCAAGCCTCTTTTCCTCTTACGTTGTGTGCAGGCTATCTGCCTCTGAAAAATGCCCTACTCTTGACCACTTGAGGCTTTGAGGGGACATACAGACACAAACCATAACAGTGACATAATAATAAAAAGCACCCCCCATTAAGTTTGAAGTCAGCATAAAGATTTTACCTCCATTAGTGTTTCTTAATGCAGTGAGTAAAGAAATATAAATGAAATATCAGATTGGAAGAGATAGTCATTGCTGCTGATATGAAAAATCTCAAAAACCTTGAGATTTGAAAGGTCACTAATCATAAGTTCAATTCTAAAAAATAACTGTAGTTTCCCTATTAAACAACGAGCAGTAATCAAGTAATGTAATGGAAAAACTACTTCATAGAAGGAACAAAAACTAAAAATATATAAATGTACAAAACCTTTGTTGGGAAATTTCAAATTTTATTGGTGGCAGTAAAATGTAAGTTTCTAGGCGAATAATTTTACTAATTAAATCTCAATCCAACATTTTTCTTAGAATCTTTATAGATTTACCCAAAAGTACATAGAAACATACATGTTATTAACCGGGAAATTTAAAATATAAAACAACGTAAAAGAAAGAGTTGACATGGTAATTGAGTAAACAGTAAAACCGTAGTATTACAGAAAAAGTCTTTTAAGGTCATGGGATGTCTTAGTCACATTTCTTGTTTCTGAGCCAGAATAGCTGACAATTTAAAGGAGAGGTTTATTTTAGCTCACTGTTTGTAGAGGTTTCAGTCCATAGATCTGTCTCCAGAGCAGGAAGGCATAGTGAAAGAGCCTGGTGCAGGAAAGCTGCTTACTTCATAGCAGCCAGAAGGAGAGTAACAGGAGGAGTAGAGAAAGGAGGTAGGCTGGGGATATAGTTCAGCGGCATAAGCGCCTGCCTGGCAAGTACAAGGTCCTCAGTTCGATCCCAGGTACTGCAAAAGAGAAAGGAGATACAACCTTCCTGGTCATGACTTGGTGACCCAACCTCTTACCAGATCCCACCTCCTAATAGCAAGTTAGCTATAATGCCTGATAATTCAATCACCTTCCAAAAGTCCCACCTAGGAGCACATGAGACATAAGGTATAAACCATAATGTAGAAATAGACAGATGGGTTAATAGCAGGGGATACGCTCCATAAGTACACCTGTACTTAAATGGGAATATAGTTTAGCATAGAAATCAGTGGTTAAATGATAAGCTGTAAAGCGTATAGGTATAATTCTTCTAATGAAGACCTCTCTGGAGATAATTCTAAAGAAGTTACTATTTAATTAAAAAGTCACTCCAATAAATAAATGAATTTATTTTCAATAAAGAAAATAATTGGAAAGCTGAATGAATGGATAGTATACTTTGCTCATCAGTAGGGAAATTTAGTGGTATAAAGTTGTCAATTCTCTCTTTAATTTTCAGATTATGATTCCAGTTGAAATCCTAGCAAAGTATTTGTTTATGAAGATTATGAAAAACTTACCTTAAAAATTGTCAAAGACCACAAGTAATTTAGATGATTTGTGAAATAATTTAACTAGAGAGTCTTTCCATACTAGACAGCAAGATTCATGGAACAAAGCCTAGCATAGGGAAGTGATCCCAGTATTTCATGAGTACTGAAGTAGAAAGATTCCAAATTCAAATCCAGCATGGGCAGCTTAACAAGACCTTATCTCAAAAGGACTGGGAGTTATATTTTAGTGGAAATCCTCAGTACCTAAAAAAATAAAAAGGATACATAGAACTGTAGTACTTAAGATGGTATCATTGACATAGGAATGTATAGACATGCTAGTGTTAAAAGGCAAGCACAGAAACATGCCAGCTCTATGAGTAAATGGATTCCTTCAATGATGAAAGTGTTATCAATGGTGGAAAAGATGGATTAATCAATTTATTGGACTAGTCAGTTCTGACTATTTATTTTGGAAAAATACTTCATTAATAAAACCATATTCCACATAATTTTTATGACCCTCTTTTTAAAAACTTAGATTGTGTAGGAGATAGCTACAGTCAAAGATAAGCTTTCTTAAAAATAAGCAAAAAGTAAAAACTCTATAAAGGAAAATAAACAGAAAACAAATGAGGAAAAATACCAACCATAATTTTGTTACAACACTGGGTGTGGTGGTGCAGGCCTGTAATCCCAGCACTCAGGGGGCTGAGGTGGGAGGATGCTATGAGTTTGAGGCCATCCTGGGGTACTCAGTGAGTTCAGTGCCCAATCTGAACTACACAGCAAGACTCTGTCTCAAAACAAAAAAAAACCTAAATTCAAATTCATGCATACATACATACATACGTATACACTACAAATCACTAGGAAAAACCTAACATTCAGTAGAAAACCAGGTAATATTCAAGGCAAATGCATATAGATAATTCATAGAAGAGAAAATGAAAATAGTCAACAAGCATGAAAGATTCTCATGATCAATGATGTAGTCAGAGTTCTCAGTACACAGAAATACAAGAGCTGCCAGGCATGGTGGCACACACCTATAATCCCAGCCCTTGGGAGGCTGAGGCATGAGTATCATTACAAGTTCAAGACCAGCCTGGGCTGCAAATGAGCTCAAGGCCAGCCTCAGCTGAACAGTGAGACCCTGTCTCAAAAAGAGACAGAGAAAAAAAAAGTACAAGTGCTTAATACTAGTTTAACAGTATGAAGTATTAAATTGATGTGAGAAAGTGGAATGTTAGTGGCTGTGTAAATCAAAAACAAAAATGGATTTATCTTCTGCCCCAGCAGTTTTCTTTTTTCGGAGAAACACTGAATATATGATGTGTGTACAAAGAAAATAGGGTGCCCTTATTGCATTATATATAATAAATGAAAGGAATAATCTGAACAGCAGCAGTTGAGTAGAAAACAAGTGTAGTACACTTGGTAGAATTGGATCTATATGAGTTGTAATAGATAGACCTCAAATTGTATGATAACATGGAAAAAAAGAATGATACCTATAAGATACTTATATTTAAAAAAGGCATTTCTGCGCTAGGCCCTTGATTCAGTCTTTAACACCAAAGGAAAGAAAAGGCCGATATTTTCTGTTAACACACATACTAATATATATTAGGAAAAGAAGACAGCATTGTTAAAGAAGACAAGGGGTTATCAAGGGATAGTTTGGTTTCACCTATAATATTCTAGTATTACTGATAGTTATTTTTATGTGCAGAGTAAGGTACTAGAAGCAAATATAGTACAATGCTAAAAGTGTTTTTTTGTGGATAATTATTTCTGTATTGTACATTTCTGTGTGCTGTTCCCTACTCCTTCCATGAAGCTAAGAAATACTCTTTATCCTCTTTCTTTGTCATTTTTTGAACAATTTGTCCTAAAGCCATGAAGTGTAGTATAAAACAAAGTAGATATTTGTGCCAAAGGAAGGGTGCCCACAGGATGTTGGAACCCAAGGACAGTGAAATGGAAAAAGGAGTATGCTATAATCGGTATTGTAAGGCATTAGTCTGAGCTGTGTAAAGACCATGTGAGATACTGAAGCCTGAGTGAATTAAGGGCATGCATCAGGAGGGGTAAACTGCTGTGGCAGATCCAAATTAGTTTATAGGTACCCAGGTGTATAGATTCAGAGCCTAGGAAAAAAGTCGCTGTTTGGAGAGGAGAGGGATGGCCCAATATATGATACCAGAACCTTAGCTAGTTTGAGAGAATAACATGAATGAGGGACTATCCAGTGTGGGCAATGGAGCATGAATGGGTTGAGTGGAGTGTTCTGCACAGAAATGGCTTGATGTAGGAAGTCAGAGGTAAATGAGTTCTTCTAGATGGGCTGAAAAAATTGGTTAGGGTGTAACCATGATTGGTTATAAGAAGGTATTGGTGAAATAAATATATTAGGGATAATGAAAAAAAGGTTCTTTGCTTTAAGGAAAAAGTTCATATTTGGAAAAGAAGACGAGCTAAATGAGTACTTTGGTTGTGTTGCAGTTGGAGGCACTGATATGAACTCATGGATTTCAAAATGTAAACATAGATATTTCCTTTAGATCTGCCCACTAACTTAGCTCAGAAACAGCAAAATCTCAGTAACCATGAACACACCTAGGGTTTGATAGTTGGCTTCAGAACACCATTCTTTACTAAAATTGAGAAGTGGTTGTTCATTTTTGGAGTAGGTAAAGTAAAAGATGGCCCTTGAAACACTTGTCAGGAAAGAAGTACTGTAAGGGTGATCAGGACAGCAAAAAGACACCAGTCAGCTGAGGGAGCAAACCTTGGCCGTGTTTGGTACACACCATCAAAATATTTATACAGTAATGATAAATTATAACCATTCAATATCATTGGGAAACGTGAGTCTGAACTGATAATAAATCTGAAGTTTGATGAAGGACATTGTTCACGTAGTTTCAAAGCTCTTCCTCACAAAAATACTTAATAAGTTTAGTTGGAAAATAATAACTGTCATGGAGAATACCAGCAAATCCCATTTTATTTTATTTTATTTACGTATTTTTTTTGCAGTACCAGGGATTGAACTCAGGACCCTGCACTTGCCAGGCGAGTGCTTATTCTACTGAGCTCTTTCCCAGGCCCCAAAGTTTATGAGTCTTTTTTTTTTTTTTTTGTATTTTAGGGAAGAGTCTGCAGGGTGTTCAGGGTCTCACTACTAGATCGGACTCATAGTGATCCACCTATTTACAGCCTCCCAAGAGCTGGGATTACAGGGCACGCCACCATGCCCAGTCTCAATTCCCATCTCAGCGTGCCCCAAAAGCAGGGCCAGCACAGCTGCCCTAGGGATCAAACCCCTGGCCCCTGCACCTGCTTGCAGGGGCTTTAATTCTCTGAGCTATTTGGCCAGCCCAAATCCCATTTTAATCAAGTGATTAAAAGTATGAGATAAATCACAGTCAAATACTATCTTTTAGGATGCATTGAAAAGAATATGACATCTCTTTTTAATGAAAAATTTGTAACCTTAAATAACTGGCATGTTACCTTCTGAAGTATGCAGTTCATGAACATTCAATAAAGGCTGAGAAATTATTTTAGGTTGAATAAAAATACAAATTCAGCAACTGTACTGTACTTCAGACTACTAAACGCAGAGTGTAATTCTGAACTAAATTCATTTTCCATAAAAGACATTTATTCATTATTGGTACAAGTAAGAGAACATGAGTGGTGTTTATTTGGTATCAGGTCAACAATTTATTCTGAGGTGGCTCAAGAAATAGACTGCACTCTTGTCATGTAACTTCTTTTAAGTTTACTTTTACCCCATCAATCACTTCTGTTCATTCTTACAAGCTTCTAAAATTTTCTCCATTCATGCGTCGTAGAACTGTTTTCATTGTTTTGTCTTCAAATTCACTGATCCTTATTATACAGATTTAATTTGCTGTGATCTTCATGTGTTTTTTTATATTATACTTTGCAGCTTTAGATGTTTTATTTTTAAAGTTTTCTTCTTCCTCTGCATAATGTTCATTTTTTATTGAGTCCTTGAATGTATTTATATCAACTGAATTATATATTTTTCCCTCTCTTGCTCCCTCCCTTTCCCTGCATCCCTCCCAATGGTAGGAATTAAATGCAGGACTGTGAACATGCTAAACAAGTGCTCTACCATTGAGCTATCCTTAACTCTGTTAATGGCTGTTTGAAGTCTTTGTTATTTTAATTTTCTCCTTCATTTTGGAGTCTGTCTTACTATTTTTATTCCTGCTTAATGAATTTCATTTTTTGTTATATTCTATAATTATTATCTTACGCTGGACATTTAGATCCTTAGTTTTTTTTTTTTTTTTTTTAAGTTCTTGGATCTTAGGTCTTTAAAGAATGATACATTTTGTTTTGGTAAATGCTTGCAATCAGTTTGAGAATATCAAAACTGTTTCTTTCTTTTTTCTTTTTCTTTTTTTTTTTTTTTCCGTGGTACCAGGCTGGGGATTGAACTCAGGACCCTGCACCTGCCAGGCAGGCACTTACTCTACTGAGCTATCTCCCCGGCCCCTCAAAGCTGTTTCTTACATTTTGTTGAAAAGGTTCTTGAGTAGTTTTTACATACCTATTAGTTAGTGCTAATTTTTAGATATGAGTCTTTTGAGGGCTCTACTGACTGCTTTGAATGTTCATAAAAATTTCTCTTCTACTCTGGCCAATCATAAATCTTAATTCTTCTCTATACTTACTGTACTTTAGGGATAGTTTAAGTTTCCTTTTTTGTACTTGTTTTCTGGTTATCCTTGTGGGGTTTAGGAAATATATGTACAATTTAGTATTTAGCTAAAATCTGAAAGATAGATTTTTGGAGTGCTTTGTTAGTGTAGCTTTCTCTGGAATTCTTTGCTGAAAGTTTCCATCAGTTCTGCCTTCTTGAACTCCCAAGTTTTATTTACATGAATTCAATGAAACTGGGCCATATATTTTATTTTGGAAAATGTATTATTTACTGATCCACTAGAGAGAACCCACCTGAGGATACATATTATATTGTACTACCTACTACCCAAAGTAAAAAAAATACGTTTGCCATCCTTCCTTTGTGTGATAGCTATCGTTCCTTTTTTTTTTTTTTTAAGATAAGGTCTCACTATGTGGTTCAGGCTGTGTAGCCCAGGCTGCTCTCAAACTGACAGCAATCCTTGACAGCAATCCTGCCTCAGCCTCCCCAAGTGTTAGGATTACAGATGTGCACCACCACATCTGGGTTTCTTTTTCCTGTTTTAGCTTAGTTTGGTTGTGTTATTTTCTTACCTGGTATTATGAACAGTCTCAGTGTAGACAGTTGAACTGATCTAAGGTTGGAGATTGAGTGTGTGGTTGAGAGACGAAGGAAGATTGTAGGGAGTGCTGGAGAATAGCAGGAGAGCAGCAGAAGTAAAGCAGCAATTCTCAGTGCAATCTGAACATTTTTTTTGGACTCAGTAGGGCCTTACTTCTAACTACATATTTGTCTAGAAACTGCAGGCATTAGGAGTGCAACGTGCTGTAAAAAGGAGATAGTTGTAAGGAGTGTCCCAGCGACTGCTTAGGCTCCTGCTTTCTGATTTTCTGGTCTTAACCTTGTTACAGGTTATCTTGTTTATATCTGCCATTTCACTTGACACTGTCTTTCTCCAACTTGGCCTTTTTGTCCTCATGAGCAGTTAGCTTTCGTCTGTGCTTGTGTTCTGTCTTCAACCTTTACTTTTACTTGAATTTTACATTCTTAACTATAGTTCGAGTGTTTTTCTACATCAATTTCTATACCCTTTCAATCATTTAGCCCTTTCATTTATTCTACAAAATTTGTCCCAAATAAGAATACTAACCTATAAGCTTGATAGCCTAAATCGTTTGATAATAACAGTAAGCTTGTCTTCTGGATGGTTAACAACCTAAGTTTGCAGACCAAAATTAGAGAAGAAGGAGGGCTACAAGGAAAGCCAACATTTTGGCCCTAGTCTTCTAAGGTCAATTAAGACTCAGGACATATGAGAACTTGTACTGTAACGTCATGTACCTCGGTAGTGTCACAAATTTTCTGATCAAGAAGATTATGGGGCCAAAGAGGAAAGTGATCGATGATGTAGAGTGTGCCTAAGGAGAGTCACATGGGGAGAAGACACTCTCTCAGGCTTTCACAGAGAGCACACTGGCCAAGCAATGGCCGTGACTCATCCACATGGCTGACACTGACAAAGGTTCTACAATCTGAGGTACAGGATCTCAGGATAAATCCTGAGGGCATTTCACTGACCTTCTCAGACCAAAAAGCTACAACTCTTGTTGCACAGGTCCTGCTTTACCTTGCTCTTAACCATCCAGTAGAAAAGTATGAAGACGAAATATAGGAAATAAAGCCATGCTGTTAAGTTGAGCTCTGGGGGACTCAGGTCAATAATTTCTGACATTGCCAGTTAAATAAAAGACCCAATGCTATTATGGGCTACTGGACTCTTTTAGAATATTTTGCTGAGTTTACACACCTATAATATTCAATAATGGAACTTAGAAAAAATGGGGTATACAGATGAATGTCCATTTTGTATCTGTGTATTCAAAGTGGTTGGGATAGATATATAGTTGCATTCTCTTAATGAATAGAATGATTTGTTCTAATGGTGTTTGTAAATAGGATCACAAGTCCACATCTTGTACAGCAATTAACCACTAAGAAGAATATATGCATTGTGTTACTTGTTGAAACTGTACTTCCGATTTGATTTGAAACTGTCTCATTGCTATCTGTTTATCAATAAAACTTTGAAAAAAAAAAGAATACTAACCTATGTTATCCACATCATTTTTAAATTTTTTTCTGGGACATTGCCTGCTCAAATATAATCCTCATTGCTAAGTAAGGGTAAACAGCATTGTTATATTTTAAGTTCTAGATTTAAGTAATATTTATTAGATTATTAGCCCATATTTTAATTTTTTGGTTATTTTGGGGCTTGGAAATACATATTCAAAGGACATGGGAAGGTTTTCATTTCAGCTATGTGGAGAGAGAAAGTGAGACTGAAAGGCAACATCTGACTTAGATTTCAAATGTTATTTTGCCACCAGTACAGTAAAACCAAAATGCATTGATACTAATTAGAAGCAAAGAATACATATCAAAGTAATGTGAATGAGGCCTTTTATATCATCAGTTAATGCAGACAAATGCATAATTTTTATTATTTTTTATTTTTTAAAATCTTTATTCATTTATTTATTGGGTACAGGAACTAGCTACACAGCTCAGACTCATAGTGATCCTCGTGTCTCAGCCTCCCCAGTACTGAAATTACAGGTGTGCGCCACCATCCCTCGTTTCAGTGGCCAACTCAGCACAGGGCTGGCATGGCATGAAGTACTGGGGATTGAACCAGGGTCCTTATGCTTGTCAGGCAGGTACTTAGACCACTGGGCTATCTCCTCGGCCCCTATATATAATTTTTAAAGAAAAACTATTTTACTAGTTCTGGTCATGTTTCAATGTGATTTTAAAGTGTTTTTCAAATTTCTTACAGTAATCCTAAATCGGAGAATCAGAGAGTAAATAAAAAAGTCAACAATGATGCTTCACTTAGAATTCACAATCTATCCATTTTGGTGAGACAGATAAAATTTTATTACCAGGTAAGTGATCTTCTTATAAAAAGAAACTTGTATTTTTATGACAAGTTGCATATTTACATTGTTATGTTATATAGTATCACTCATCTAACAAATACTATAAGCCAGGTCCTGGTCTATTTGCTGGAGATTCTGCACATACTTCATAATTTTGTACTATTAAAAGTGATTACTTATATATGTATACACAAGCGAATTAGGATAGATATACAGCTACTTTCTCTTAGTTCACTGAGAATAAAAATTTGAACTAATATTGTTTAGATAAGATTATCATGCCTGCGTCTTGTCCTCTGAATAACTACTACAAAGACAACAATATGCAATGTATTAACTACTGTAGATGTCCTACTGACCTGTTTTAAAACTGTTTCATTGCTATTTTATCTTTTTTCTCACTAAAAGGAATAAAAATTTGAAAATAAAAGAGTGATTACTGCATTTTATAAAAATTTTTGAATCAGTTCTGAGTTTCCTGAGAACTTGTATAGGTTATGCTTTTGAAGAATGTGCTTTTTATTGACTTAAAATGTATGCATATTTAAGTTTTAAAATATGTACTTGTTGAAACAAGACCATACACTCTGGACTTGAACTCACTCCTCCTACCGCAGCCTGAGGTTGTACATATGTGCCATCATGTGCCTGGCTAATGTGAACATTCTTGAGGTTACTAATACGTCTCTAAGTCACTACAGCCACATTACACAATTTAGGTTTGCTGTATTTAAAAAATACTACACATCTAATTTCACCTGTAATTTATTTCATTTGTGACTTATATTTGCCAAATGTGGTATTTCTCAAGCAATCTTTTCTTTGGTTTTGATTTTTAAATTTGTTTGTATGATTTGTTGATATTTGTTAATAATTAC
>NW_004524624.1:12493105-12503469 GCF_000260255.1 Octodon degus | reverse complement strand
CTTTTTAAAAGTACTATGGAATCTTCCTGTGTTTCATATATCACACAAAATATTTGCAGTGAAATTTTTTAGTATATTTTGGTTGTTCAGACTCATCAGAGAAAAAGGTGGTCGTGGGATTGTTTTTGTCTTGTTTTTGTGATGTATTATATTTATTGATTTATACATATTCAGCCATCCATGCTTAGTTGGGATAAAGCCAATGTGGTCATTTGAATGTTCTTTTTAAATAATTTGTTGCATTATTTGCCGGGATCTTGTTGAGGATTTTTGCATCTATGTTCATGAAAGAGATTGGCCTGTAGTTTTGTTTTTTAGTTGAGTCATTGTCTGGTTTTGAAATCAGGATAACACTAGCTTCCAGGAATGAGTTTGGTAGTATTCCTTTGCATTTGTTTGCATTCAGTTTTATTGAAGAATTTGAGGGGTTTTGGCGTTAGGTATTTGCTGAAGTTCTTGTAGAGTTCAGCAGTGAATCCATCAGATCCATTGTTGTTCTTAGTTGGTAGTGACACTGCGGAAACGGAACTCCCAACCTGAGAGGTACCTGGATGAGTTCATGTTCTCTAAAACCAAAGAATGAATTTTAGGAAAACATGGAGGTTAAGAGCAGAATATTTATTGAGGGAAAGAAAGCTTCTGTCTGAAAGGGACAGAAAGGGGGGCCCAAGTGGTGTCTCCTGAAAGCTGTCTCTTCCAGGGACTTTTTATAAAGTAAAACCACGTGGGTCTAAGGTGGAGAATGTGGAACTAAATTATAGGCATCATTGCTCAGGTAAAATTAAGTCCAGGATTAAATGGAGAGGTGAGTCACATAGGAAGCATGCATGAATATAGAACAGGAGTTTATCCAGTAGCCAGCCAGTAGCAGTTGAATTAGTGACTCTTCCTGGCCTCCTCAGGGTGATGATCAATCTTTGGTCTCTAGGTCTGGCCCATAGCAATAGCATTCCTTTCTCTCACAGTTGTAACATGTCTTTCATGCTGTCTTCTTGAGGGCCTAGTCCTGTCTGACTGCCTATATTTCTAATTTAGTTGCCTACAACAGTAGGGCTTTTAAAAAAAAAATTACTGCTTCAATTTCATGGCTTGTTACTTTACATATTCTTGGTTCCATATTGTTAATTCATATCTGTTAAGAATTTGACCATTTCTTCTAGATTCTCCCATTTGCTGGAGTACTGTACAAAGTAGTTGTTAATTTTCTGGACTTTGGTGTTTGTTAATTTTTTTCCTTATGATTATAGTTTCCTACATTTTTCTAAACCATGTTTCTGCCAAAACAAAATTACTAGCTATTCAGTGATATTTTGCTTTAATGACTCTGGAAAATGTTTAAATCCTCTGTGAATCTTTACATATCTTTAAAAACTTTAAACCTCTTAATATCTCCCAGCTTTATTTTTATCTTTAGCATTCATCAACAACAATACTTAATTTCTATCTACTCTTAGTAAATGTAAATTCAATGACAGCAAGAATTTCAGTGTTTATTGCTGTATTTCCAGCATGCTGAATGGATGACAGATAGTAAACACTTGATAAATATTTATTGAATGAGTGCCCTAATTTTATCAAAATTTTTTTCCCTTCAGTTGCCTGACCAGAACTCTTTATCTGGGATATTTATAGTTCTTATGTCTTAAGTAAAAAAAAGAGTTTTCTGTACTAGTTTATTCATATATATATTATTTTGAACTGTTAATTAATTTTTTCCTTATTGAAGATGAATATGAAGTTATATTCATGTTCAACTCATTTAATCTATGTATTTAATACCTTGATAATTTTTTTTTTTTTTAAGGAAGGGTCTACAGGGTGTTCAGGGTCTCACTACTAGATAGGTCTCGTAGTGATCCACCTGTTTACAGCCTCCCAAGAGCTGGGATTACAGCGGCACACCACCAAACCCAGTCTCAGTTGCCCTTTCAGTGTGCCTCAGGGGTGGGGCCAGCATGGTAGGCATGGGGATTGAAACCCCTGGCCCCTGAGCCTGCTTGCAGGTGCTTTAATCTGCTGAGCTATTTGGCTGGCCCTAACACCTTAATAATGTCTTTGGAGCTGGGTGAAGTCTAGTGACTATGGATTACTTAATAAAGCTTTGAGAATAGCAGTCAGTTTTTTAGCCAATACATATCTTTTATGTTGTATATATTTTTAAATGTTACTTTTAAGATTGAGGTAAGGAAATAAAAGGAGTTTTTATAAAAACGTAGCTAGGATCCTCTGAAGGAGACATAGAGATGTCAAGTACATTTTTGTTTCTTTTAAAACAGGGTCTCACTGTATAGTTGAGGCTGGTCTTATACTCATAGAAACCCTGCTGCCTCTGCCTACCAAATGTTGGGATTGCAGGCATGCACCACCACCTTCAACTTCCAAGTAGAAAATTTAAAATAATACAGTTTTTTTTTAAATTTGTATAACTAAAATTAACACTTCCAGGCATAAAGTTAATAATTGAAAATAAAATTCTATAAAAGGTAAATTTATCCCAGTCACACTAATGTTTAAGAGCCTTCAACAACTTAAAATGTTATCTTTTTATTTTATTCTCCACTTTCCTCAACAAATGCTATGTATGTAACAAGTCATGGAGCCAAATTTAAGCCTGAATTTTTTTATACTCTAGCAGAGTATATTAATATGCATTTATGTTCTATACAAGAATATATATTAGATGAAATAAAGTAAGTTTGAACTTGAAAATTTATATCATCAAAAAAAACAGGCTTAATAGAGTAAAAGATTGTGTTAATTGTATATTACAGATATAGAACAGAATTAATGATTTACTGAGAACTTACTTTCATGAAATGAACCTTTGTTTATTTTAAAATAAATAGAATTTTAAATGGCTGACATTCTAAATTCTCTCAGAGAGAAATGCCTAAAAAAACCCAGAAAGTTGTGTTAGGCAGCTTTCCTGTTGCAGGGACAAAATACCTGATACCTGAAACTTGAAGAGGGATTTATTTTGGCTCACTTTCAGTCTGTGGTTGGTAGGCTTCCCGACAGAAGCCCATGGTGGAGCGGCATGGCGGAGGAAAGCTGCTCAACTCATGCTGCCCAGGAAGCAGAGAGCAAGGCAAGAGCTTCAAAGATGAAAGGGCTAGGGAGGAAATAGTTGTATTTCACACCTCCCAGGGCCACATCTCCACGACCCACCCAGACATACCACAAAATGTGCCTTACTAATCTAAGTACATCCCAATCTAATCAAGCTGATAATCAGAATTAGCTACCATAAGAGTACACATGCTTCATCTTTTATTGAGGAATAGTTTAGTTTCCTAAACTTAAAACCTTAGATTTCCAAATGCTGAATATTAGGCCAGTTCAACTCAGATACTTTTACTTTGTAGACATTGCCTTTCTTGTATTTTGTGTGAGTGTGTGTGTGAGTGTGTATGTGTGTGTGTGTGTGTGTGTGTGTGTGTGTGTATTTTAGTACAAGATATACAGGGTCTCACTACACAGATCCGACTCTTAGTGATCCTCTTGTTTTCAGCCTCCCAAGCACTGGAATTATAGGTGTGTGCTGCCACACCCAGTTCCAGTCACAGTCTCAGAGTGCCCTGGGGGCAGGGCCAGCACAGGACTCTGGGGATCAAACCCAGTCCACTGTACCTACTAAGCAGGCACTTTAATCTGCTGAATGATCTGGCTGGCCCTCTTTCTTGTATGATTTTATTTATTCATTAATTTAAAATTACAGAGAATTTAAGGCTTTGTATCTTTATTCATGTTTCTTTTTTAAAAAAGTTATGGTATGTTTTACCTAGAAAACAGTGGACAATCATGTTATAATTTGATGAATAATGACCTAGTCAGCAGTAGCCATACACTTAACTATTTGGGTATCGTTTTACAGGACACTTTGCAGCAGTTGATTATGATGTCATTGCCAAATGTCTTAATCATTGGCAAAAATCCTTTTTCTGGTAAGTATTAAAATACAGTGTGATAATAATGTTCTACATTTGTGTGATACTATGTTTATACAGTTTTTCACAACTCCTTTAGAGACTTTGGAAGTGATGCTGCAGTTGGTAGAAAAACAACAAGCTTAGCATTTATAAGTTGTAGGAGGGACTAAATACACTTTCTGCACAAAGTGCAGTGTTTTTTCTGCTATACCAAATGGATAGCTTTTGATGATTATGGTGATTTTTAATATTTTATAAATACAAAAATGATGTAGTTTCAAGCTGATAGGAATATAATTTAGGAAATGATTTTGAAATAAGTTCTGGTTGTATATCTACCATTGCCAAAGTTTGACAGTAATTTTAAACTACTTCTGAATGAAAAGATGTGAGGCAGTTTCTTAGGTCATTTACTTTTCTTAAAATTCTGTTTACCAGATTTTAAATGTAACATTAAGTTAAGAGGTTTTTGGGCACTGGTTTGTTTTGGGTACTGGTAGTTAAACACCACAGCCTCTCACATGCTGAGCACAATTATCACTGAGCTACACTCCTAGCTCCCAGAGTTTTAATTTTGAATACAGGACTTAATCCCTGTTAGTGACATAGTATTCAAGTTGAATATACTGTATGTTTTCTGACCTCTACCCTTTCCTATCATCAAAATTAACAACAGCAACAAAAAAGGCAACTGTTTTAGAAACTAATTCCATGGATTAGGGGTGAATTCAACTAGCCAAATAGAGGAATTTAGTCTCTGGAGATACTTTGGGGTGTTTGATCATATATAAGGGAATCACAGGGTTTTACCTCAGTGGTAGAGCCCTTTCCTAGCATGGCCAAGGCTTTAAGTTCAATCCTAGCACTGGGGTAGAGGAAGAAAAAAACAAAAGGGGAAAAAAAAGGAAGGAAGGAAAGCAAGTTTCTATGTAGAACAGAATTTTCAATTCTATATGCATTTAGTATTGGCTCATAAGTTTCAGGAACCAGGTATTTAAAGAAATGGTGTATGTTCTGGAGGATCTTGTGATTTAGTAAAAGATACATATTTCTGGGAAATCATGCAGTTACTAGTGTGAAATAGAAATACATATAAAATATGGAGCCATTGTTTTTCTTTTTTAGTTTATATTTTATTTACGTATTTGGTACAGGGTCTCACTATGCAGCTCAGACTCCTAGTGATCCTCCTGTTTTCAGCTTCTGCGGCACTAGGAGTACAGGCAGGTGCCACCATGCCCAGTCTCTGTTGGCGGCACAGTGCGCCTGTGGGCGGGGCCAGTGCAGCACGTGGTGCCCGGGATCAAACCCCAGTCTCTACACTTGCCTGAGCAGCTGCTTAGTCCGCTGAGCTATCTTGCCACCCCTATTTACTTTTTATTTGAACAATAATTGGTATATGGCTGTTATAAGTTTAGGTCCATTAATATTGGTTTAGGGAAGACTACACAAAGATGTGAGAGGTGTGCCTCGATGGTGGTGGCAATAGCATATATGTGTCACAGCAGGTGGTTTTTATCATTGAGAGCACTAAAAGATTTGCCATCACTGGTCATGGGTAGTGATTATTAGTAATTCACAGGTGGGATGAAGAGGCAGAAAAAGAAAGTTACAGATAATGTGGTCTTTTTATTGTCGTTTTGTGGGGGCTTTTTTGTTTTTGTTTTTGTTTTTTTTTTGCAGAACCAGGGATTGAACTCAGGCCCTTGCACTTGCCAGGCAAGCGCTTATTCTACTGAGCTACCTCCCCAACCCCAAGTTACAGATAATATATATCTATATTTACCACCAAATGTTTTAAGAAAATCTTACTTTGAATGCCTTTGAATAGATGTTCTCTCCAGTTCTATAATCAGCTGTTAACTTTTATCCAGTTTGTTATATGCATTTATATTATTAGGAATCTCACTGAAACAGAATTTAAGATTCAGATCTTCATGTACCTACACAGTAACAAAGTACATTTAAATTTTATAGATAGATGAATAATAGGGTACTGGGGAGATGGCTCAGTAGAATAAGTGCTTCCCTGGCAAACACAAGGGCCCGAGTTCAATCCCTGGTTGCGCAAAATAAATAAATTAATAATAATAATAATAATAATAATAATAATAGTATTTTTATTCTAGAAAGAAAACACTGAGGGGCCAGCCTGATAGCTCAGTAGACTACAGTGCCTGCTTAGGCAGAGTGCAGTGACCGGGGTTCAATCCGGTCGCTGTGTGCATAGCACACATAGGTGTGCTGTGTTGGCTGGGCATGCTGAGAGGGTGATGGAGACTGGGTGTGGTGCCACACACCTGTGATCCCAGCACTTGGGAGGCTAAAAATAGGAGGATCACTACAAGTCTGATCTATGTAGTGAGACCCTGGAGAGCTTGTCCTAAATAGAGAAAAGAAAAAAGAAAAAGAAGAAAACACTGAGAAGCTAGACCTATATAGGAGCTATTTTGGCTGATGTGGTGGCATATTATATCAGCATAATTTTGTAGGATCTTAATTCAGTAGGCTGATGTATAATTTATAGAAAGGGGATACATTCATAAGTAGCAATTTGCCTCATGAAACCTTGAAATATACTTGTATATACTGCAGGCCTTCAAAATTAAACTTGTTGCCCATTTCTGCTGCTATTGCCACATTATAAACACAAAGAATTGCTTTTTAAATTTCCCACTATAGTGATAGCTCAGCAGTCTAAGTGCCTGCCTGGCAAGTGCAAAGACCCAGGTTTGATGCCTGGTATCATGTGCCATGCTAGCCCCAGAACCCCATGCCAGCCACCAAAACCAGGTGTGGTGGTACACACCTGTAATCTCAGCACTGGGGAAGCTGAGACAGAGTCCAAAGCAGCATAGTGAGGCTCTATACCAAATTAATTAATTAAAAAAAATTTCCTGCTACATATGTGTATAGAATTAATTTTTTTACCAACTTATTGTGAATATTACCTGCAGAATATGACAGTTGAAACAGAGTTAAATGTTATACTAAGTAATTTTGTTATTTCAGAACAAGGCACAGAAGAAGTTAAAAAACTGCTTTTACTTTTACTGGGTTGTGCAGTTCAGGTAAGATAAAGTATTTCTTTATATTTTTGTGTTAGCCTACTTAATGTTTTTTTCAGGCACTAGTGTGTGATAGGCTTAAAGGTCAATCAGTAGTTTTCAAAGTCAGTTGTAAAGTTTTAAATATTTGTATAACATCTAAGAAGACTATGTTGAAAAAAGTTATTCTCTTATTTAAATATTTACTTATATTATTATGCTATTTAAAGTCTTTATTCTTTTTCCTCACTGGAGGCTATTAGTGGCTCCTAAATTTTTCACATTTTTTTAGGGTCATCTTTAAAGAACCTCTCCAAAAATCTTTATAATTTGTTTGTATAGGGCCGGGGAGATTGCTCAGTGGAATAAGTGTTTCCCTGGCAAGCGCAAGGGCCTGAGTTCAATCCCTGGTTCCACCAAATACAGTTTCTCTAACAGTAAATGGAACACCCATATCTGACAAAACAAAACAAAAAAGGGGGATATAAATATAATTTGTTTGTATATATGTATTTTTTAGAAGAATCAACAATAAAAAATCAACAATAGAATTTTGAAAAGTTTTAGGAGTCTGGGAGATCTTTTGCAAATGAGAAAGAGATCAAGAGATGGGGGAGGGAAAGAAAAGGATATAAAGAGGAAGTAGAAGGAATTAAGGAGTGAGCCTACCTTCTACATGGTACACATGAATAATATACTTAAAGTAGAAAGATTATCTAGTAATGTTAACTATTCTTGTCAGAGACAGTTTTACTTACTTACTTATTTATGTATTTATTTTTTGGCAGAACCAGGGATTGAACTCAGTCCCTTGCGCTTGCTAGGCAAGTGCTTTATTCTACTGAGCCATCTCCCAGCATGTTAACTATTCTTAAGCTTTCTCTAAATATATTAACTGGTTATATTTAACTGTCCATAGAGTCATATAATCCAGATTCATATTATCTGAAAAGGAATTTTTAATCTGTAAATTCAAGGTAGATATTTTTCCAAATGGTGGGCTAACTTATCTTCAGAGACAAACAGAATGTGAAAACTATGTAAAAAGTTAATTATAGAAGGGTAGGGAGGGGAAGAGAACATAAAAAGAATTAGGGTGTATTACGTATGGGTCCAAGCTCCCCATGAATGTAATTACTGTGTACTGCAAATGTACTATAAAATAAAAATTAAAACATTGTTTAAGCACACAGATATGATATTGCTAAGTAAGCAGAAAACCAATAGTAATTTTGAGATGTTAGAATACAGCAGTGTAGAGATAATTTTAAATATTGATAATTTTAAAGGTTGAGGTTAATTTTTAAGTTAACAAAAATAGTTTAAAAAATCAGTAAATGAAATGTGAGAGGGTGACTTTTGGAAAAGTATGGCTAGAGTCAGTGGAGAGTATTCTTTCTATATTATGTTTGGAAGATGTCCAAGACACAAAGTTGTAAATTTATTATAGAATAAAGGAAGAATGAGTAAAAGAAAAATAATTCTGTATTTTTATTAAGTGTAGAGAGCAAGCCTAAAGACTTGGAGACCATGGTCCTAAAGTATAAAGCTTTTTATATAAATGAGATGATACATAAATTTATCAAGAAACGTGGAGAGCGGTCTTTGTATATGCTTTTTCTTTGTAGTCATACCAGAATTGCTTTTTAACTTGAAAGCCCATGAGACTTAAATATGTTGCAGTGATAGAACAGCAGCTCCACTAAGTAAGGAGAAAAGATTTTTGAAAAATACTGATTCAGTTTGTACTTTTAAAATGTTAATGATGTGATTAAAACACACACACACACACACACACACACACACACACACACCAGCAATAATGTTGAGAAAAAAAACTTGTTTGCAGAGCCATCATGTATGGCTAGAGTGTAGGAACAAAGAAAGAGATAGGACTGGTGAGTTGACAAGAGGTGGGGTATGAAGGACTGGTTTTGCTACTTTTAGATTTCATCTTGTAGGCATTTTTGGAGCCACTAGAGCTAATAACATTAATTTCTAGAAGACGAAATCTCGTGTCAGAGTTAAGTGTGGTGGCACATGCCTGTAATTTCAATAGTCTGGGATGTTGAGGCAGGAAGTTTGCAAGTTCAAGCCCAGCTTGGGCAACTTAGTGACTTAATGTGAACATGTCTGAAAACTTTAAAGAGGCCTGGACATGTAGCTCAGTGTGAAGGTCTAGTTCAGTCCCCAGTAACAAAGAAAAAAAGAAAATCTATGAGTATTCAGCTGTGACTATATGAATAACTATAAAATTTCCTTGATACTGAATGAAGAGCCCAAATGTATGTCAGGATAAAAAACTATGCAGGAAACCAGTCTGTCAAAAAGTATTCTTGGAACACTTCTTAGGATGTACTATTGCAGAAAAGTTTGTTCAGTTAGTAGTTCAACAGATTAAAATTCTGATGTTTAGTATAATGCATAGTATAATGATATATTTAGTATAATAATAAGTAGCAAAACATACTCTCTCCATCTGGGTTAATTTTATTGTGATGTTTAGGTAAAAGTAGGAAGTAAGGGTATCTAATAAATTTCTAGAGTCTAGAAATTTAATTGGTCATAGGTTTCAAAACATGGGCCGGGGAGATAGCCCCGTAGAATAAGCACTTTCCTGGAAAGCAGGAAGGCCTGAATTCAAGCCCCAGTTCCGCCAAAAAAAAATATAAATAAATAAAACATAAAGAATTTAAAAAGATCAGGCCCCCAAAATTCAAATATCCAATCAAAAACAGGACATCTGAGATGAAAATACACTTCTAAGATGAAGAAATACAAATGCCAAAAAATATAATTTAAAATGTTCAATATCATTGGTCACTTGAGAAATGCAAATTAAAACAACACAGAGATTCCATCTCACCTCAGGAAAAAAATGGCTATTGTTATGGTTTGTGTCTAGTTGTCCCCCAAATGCCTCATGCAGACACTTGGGCCCATTTCTATAGTTTGTGATTAATTCATGATCCAATGCAGGGATTATGGGTGTGAGTTCTACCCCAACCCTTGGGTAAGTAATCTGCATTACAAAGTAATTAGAGGAGAAAGATTTGCTAGCAACTGCAGCTGAAGCCTCTTCCTTTGCTCTTTACATTTTTCTTCTTCCATGAATGACTGCCCTCTGCTGTGTGCCACTCTATATTAGAGCCAACTGAGTATGGATGGAAACCTCCACTAACTATAAGCTAAATAAACCTTTCCTTCTTTAATCCTGGGTGTCAGATATTTTGTCCCAGCAATGAGAAAAGATTAACTGAGACAGCTATGATGAAGAAGTCAACAAATAGTAAATGCTTGAGGGGCTATGGGGAAAAAGGAACTCTTCTCTACTATTGGTGGGAGTGCAGACTGGTAAGACCGCTATGGAAATCAGGGTGGCAAGCCT
>NW_004524624.1:12488400-12492914 GCF_000260255.1 Octodon degus | reverse complement strand
ACCTGGGTCAAGTTTTAGTTTTCAGCATGTAGAGAGCCAGTTTTTCCAGCACCATTTGTTAAAGAGGCTATCTTTCTTCCAGTGAGTATGTTTGGCTGTATCTACAGTTTTGATGAGAATTTTAATTTTTTTTCAGGGATTAAAAGAGAAAAAAGTATAGAAGTGGATATTTAGTTAATTTATTTATTTAGTATTTGGTACAGGGTCTCAGTACACAGCTTGGACTCATAGTGACCCTCCTGTTTTTAGCCTCCCCAGTGCTGGGATTATAGGCATATGCCACCATGCCTGGACTCAGTTGCTGGGGGTCCTCCCCACCTGGGGGTGGGGCTGGCACAGAATGTGGTGCCTGGGATCGAACACTGCTCCCTGTACTTGCCTAAGCAGGCAATTAGTCCGCTGAGCTATCTCGCTGGCCCAGTGATATTAGAGTAACAAAATTTTTATATAAGTAGACCAATGAGATCAAAAAAGGAAAAGAAATGCCTCAGAAGTAATTCTGCTGTGTATCAAACTTCTCTACAGATGCTTAGATAATTTTATTTTGTAAGCCAAATATTCTTTTATTTATTTTTATTAATTTTATTGAGAAACAAATAGCAATGAGACAGTTTCAAAACAGGTTAGTAGGACAGTCATAGTAGTTATTCATAGTACAAGATGCAGACATGATATCCTGTCCAAACACTGTTAGTGCAAGTTTTTCTTCTCATTGAATTAAGAGAAAGTAGCTGTATATCTATCCTATTTTTGTATGTACAGATACAAAATGGTCCTTCATTTATATCCCGTTTTTATTTAGTTATGTTAGAGATAGGTATTCCATTGCCATTTATATTACATTGTAGGTGTGTGAATTCGGCAAAATAATCCAATATAGTGTAAGCTATTCCATCTTCTTTTGGTTTTAGCATCTTACTTCCATATCCATTATGTAGAACATCCTTTTATTTGTATTTAAAGTTTTTAGAGATACTGCAATAAGAGATCCCACAGTCTCTGAGAGATTACTTCTAAAAATCTGTACTTTGGTTTGTATGTGGCTCGTGGGCTTCTATAAATTGCTTTTCTCATTTATATGACTTGATTAATAGGAGTGAATAAAAATATTTCCCATTACATGATTGCATGGCAAATCTAACCCAAATATGATTAAATGCTATGCAGTGGTTGTTTAGAAAACCTTGTAGAATATATGTACTACCAAAATAAGCAGTTTTTTGTTTTTGAACTATTTTTCTTTTTTAAAAAATCATTTATTTATTTATTTATTTATTTGGTACTGTGTCTCAGTACGCAGCTCAGTCTCATAGTGATCCTCATATCTCAGCCTTCTCAGTGCTGGGATTACAGGTGTGTTCCACCACACCTGGTTTCAGGGCTAGCACATCATGTGGTACCAGGGATTGAACCTAGGTTCTTGTGCTTGCCGTGCAGGCACCCAGACCTCTGAGCTATCTCCCTGGCCTCTTGAACTATTTTTCTAATAAGGAAAATAATGATTAGCCATATCCTCTTGTCTCAGATATTTAGGATGCAAGTTTCTAGCTGGTTAAATCCAGTTCTGTGAGGAAGTTTTTTTCTTTTCAGTGTAAGCCAATAGGCAAACTAGAAATAGTGATTAAAAATAATTGTGAAAATATCAGACAAATGTAAAGATAGTATGTAAAGAAAATAATTCTCTATCATTCAATAAGATTAAAACAATTTATTTGGATTTTATTTTTCCGCTTTAGGAATTTTTTATTTTGTGTAGAGCTATAGGTCAAACCCAGGCCCTTGACCATGCTAAGTAAATGTTCTCCCCTTGAGCTACACACTAGCATTCTTTTTCTCTTTTAACTGCTCTTTTATCATAATTGTTTCATATCATCCTAAAATATATATGCATTTGATTATCTTGTTTTAAATTTATCTTATTATTTATTTATTTATTTACTTTGATAGTACTGTGCAATCCCAGTCCTCATACATGTTAGGCAAGCATTTTATCGCTGAGGTTACATGACTAGCTTTTTATTTGGTTTGGGTTAGTTTGGTTGTTTGAGACAGGGTCTCACCATTGAACTCCCAGTGATCCTCCTGCCTCAGCCTCCAAAGTGCTGGGACTTTAAGGTTGTAGCACCACACCCTGCATCCAGTCTTTTTCAAATCTTATTTTGCAATATGGTCTTGCTAAATTGCCCAGGTTAGCCTTGAATTTGCGGTTCTGCCTCAGCCTCCCGAGTAGCAGAGATATTTAAGGCATGTGGCACTACCCTAAGGATTTTTTATTCTTAATGCTGTGGGAAATGTATATCTTTAGTCTTTTTTACTGTTATGGTCGCTTTATTTGATGCCAGACTTTGTGCTCCAACTTTAGCACATAGTTTTTACTAATTCTCCACAAAAAGCAGAGTTTGTAGATGAAGACTTTTGAGCTTAGAGAAGGTAAGTAACTTACCAGGTCTTTGTAGCTCAAGTGCTTGTGTTTCAAAGTATTACAATACCTTTGCTTCTGTCTGTGATTCTACTGAGAACATCTCTAATTCTTTTCTTTAATAGTGATTTTACAAGTCAAATTAATAGATCATGAGAATTTTTTTCTTAGCATTGATACATCTCTTTCTGTTTATCCTTCAGCATATGTTAGTGAATACCTGCTTTCTATAGGAGTTAAAGTGCTTCAGAGCAACAAACTGAAACAAAAGAATCAAAGATTATTACAGTCTTAAACTGGAATGGTGGCACACACTCCTATACTCTCAGCACTGGGAAGGCTGAGGCAGGAGAATTGCTGAGTTCAGAGTCAGCCTGAGCTACAAAGTGAGTTTAAGGCCTGCCTGAACTGCATAGTGAAATTCTGTCTAAAAAAAGACCAAAGAGGGAGAAGAATAAATTTCAAGAAACAGACAGATTATTACAATCTTAATAATAGGGAAAAAATAATAGGGAAGTTTTTAAATAAAATAATTAACAAAATGCTGAAAGTAGTACATAGCTAAACACTAGGAATTTAAAGAAGGCACATTTACTTGCATTTACTGCTAGTTGAAACAATGAAGGAAGCCCGTGGAATTAGTTCTTATCCTGTCAGATTATTTTGAAAATGTATGAGAAGCCCTGAGCTAATGAAGCTGCTCTCAATAAGAAAAATGTAATAGAAGTCTAAATTTTTAATGGTAAATGTATCTAGATAGTGTTCACCCTTATTTTTATTTTATTAGTACATATTTGATGAAGTTTACATTCATCTTGGTGAGTAGGTACATGAACTTATTGCAGCTTGTTTCTTTTTTAATGTTAATATTAATGTTTATTTCTTAAAATTTGTATTATTGCAGCACATAGTTCCTTTTTTAACACATACTTTTTTACTTTACCCTCTGACATCAAGAAGTTCTTGATATGTATTTCACCAACATTTAAGTTCATTTAAATTATATTTGTCTTTTATAATTTTCTTGCATTCTCTGATATGTTACTTAACTGAATATTTTGAGGACCTCTTTGTGTGCTCAGTGTTATTCTAAATAATATGGGAGAATGCGAAAGAAGAAATATAAATGGAAAGGTATAACACAATTAAAAGGAAAGCAAGAACTTAAGGATTAAACAACGAAGAAAGGGCAAGGAGAAAAGCTAGGAAACATGACAGGAGCAAAGCCATACATATATTTGTACAAGATGGTTAAGGCATTGATCATGAGAATCTTCAGCAGATTTTTGAAACTAGCAGTTAAATTGGTAGGATTCTCACCCTGATTAAATATATATGCTGATACCTATGAACTAAGCAACTGCACTAAAAATAACAATGTGTAATAGGGTCGTGCTTGGATTGTCTTTTCTGGTCTTCTAAATACATACTGCTTGTCCTGTCATACCAATTACTGCCATACTGTCTCTCAAATATATGTTTGTTTAAAAAAAATGGTAATAAATGAAAACAAGAGACATGAAAAAAGTCATAGGACTGTCCTGCTACAATGCCATATATGGTTTGATTTCTAAATTTTTGTGTAAAAATATGTAATTGTTTATTCCTATTAAATATTTCTTTTTTATTGTTTTCTTCATATTCTGTAGGGATTTAAAGCTTAACATGTCAGTACTTGATGGAAAATACCTGTTCCTTGTTATGTCTAAGATGTTTGATATTTAGACCGATAGTGAGGTTAAGCTCAACTGCCTATGTTATAGGGTAATAATATCATTAAGCTTCTCTTCTGGAGGGTTGCAACTTAATTTACAGACCAAAAATTAGAGAAAAAGAAGGGCTACAAGGACAGCCAACATTTTGGCTGTAGGCTTTCAAGGTCAGTGAGGACTCAGGACAAAGGAGAACCTGTACTGTAACATCATGTAACTCAGTTTTGTCCCAAATTTTCTGATCAAGGAGATTATGGGGCCACAGAGGAAAGTGATCGATGATGCAGAGTGTGCCTAAGGAGAGTCACATGGAGAGAAAACATTTTCTCAGGCTTTCACAGGGAGCAAATTGGTCAGGTAGTGGCCATGACTCATCCACATGG
>NW_004524624.1:12481905-12488300 GCF_000260255.1 Octodon degus | reverse complement strand
GGAGAAAAATTACAAAATTCTTGAGGAAGCAGCATTCAAAAATAGTCCAACGTTCTTACCTCACAAAATAATGACTACTTTTTATCCTTGATTCTATCTAAATAACTGCCACAGAAAAAAACTTTGAATATGAAGAATACTAAGGCCAGGACCTGGCTGGCTACACCATTTATCTTTGTCATTTTTCTCATTGCTTGGACAAAACACCCAATACCTGCTTAAGTCAGGTAATTGCTTATTTTGCAGCTCTTACTGTTCATGGCCTTTTGGCTCCAAAATGGGCCGGCATGGCCACGGAGCATGCTGGAGGAAAGGCTACAGTACACCTCATGGCAACCAGGAGTAGAAGGCGAAGGGAGGGGCCGCCTCCCCAGTGAGCTTACCTCAGGCAGAACCCCAGCAGCAAGGCACTGTGCCGCCCCACTGTTCATCACCTGCCAAACACCGGAAGCTCTGAGGCCATTTTAGACCAAAACCAAAAAAATCAAATTCCTTTTTTTTTCTTTCCTTTCCTTTCCTTTCCTTTCCTTTCCTTTCCTTTCCTTTCCTTTCCTTTCCTTTCCTTTCCTTGTACGTATGTGTTAGTATTATAGAATGCTGGGTTTTGGGAAAGTTGGTACAAACATTTAACCTGTTTTGATCATTTTAAATCCCATTCCACCATCCCCCATTCACTTCTCTGTCTTTGAAAAGTCTACCTCCTGGTTTTTTCTCATCTTTCCTTTCTTCTGCTTGCCCTCCCTCTCTCATTTATCTTAGGTCTCTCATATAAGAACAAACACACATTATTTAGCTTTCTGAGTCTTCACTTATTTCACTTATGATGGATTCAAGTTCCATCCATTTTCCTGAAGACAGTATGATTTCATTCTTCATGTTGATATTTCATTTTACATACGATTCTTGAAATCCAGGTTTGAATTTGCTAAATTTGAAAGCTACCATACACTGTATTGTTTACCCACCAGTTATAAAGTATATATAACATGTAAGCATTTTAGAACTTGAACAATTGTATTTTTTTAAGAAAACATGATTTCTGGTGGAAATTATATTTTTCTTGGAATGCATAGAAATAGCAAACTTAAAAGTTTTTCTGATCTTTTTATTTCAATTTTTCTTATTTTTAATTGGGATAAAGTTTCCATGCTATGAAATTTACTATTTTAATCATTTTTAAGCGTATGGTTCACTGTTACTCACACTACGCTTTCGCATTATGCTTGAAATCCTGCTTGTGTAAATAATACATTTCTTTTGTTGTACTAGGCAACCACCATTTTACTTTTTCAGTATTATTTTGGCTACTCTAGGTATCTCATTTAATTAACATACATATTTATTCTTTGTTACTGGCTTCGTAAGCAGGCTCATTCATATTGTAATGTGTCTGAATTTTCCTCCTTTTGAAGGTGAATAATATTCCATTGTACTGTGTGTTGTGTTCATTTCTCCATCTTTGGTGGGCACAAAAAGATGTTGCCTTTATTTTCTGGCTGTTGTAAATAATGCTGCTTTCAACATGGGAGTTCAGGTTCCTGCTTTTATTGTTTTGGATATCTACTTAAAAGCAGAATTGCTGTATTATATAGTCACTCTACCTCTTATTTTTTTTTAGGAATTGTCATAATCTTTTCTATAGTGACTACCAATTTCCACTTCCACCAGGAACACCTAGGGATCTAGTTTTTTTACATTATCACTAAGATTTGTTTTCTGTTTTGTTTTTAATAATCAGCCTTAGAAGAGTGAATTTTAGTTTTTATTTCTTTGTTGCTTGGTATAGTCTTCAGAAACACTAAGTTTTAAATTATAACCACATTAGTATTCTTATTCTTATTTTGTTCCTTGTTATTTTCTTGTTCAATAGTTTTGGGGGATGATCTTCCCTCTAGTTTAATTTTAACACATACGTCTGTTTCTCTAGGAGAAGACTACTGAGTAAAAATATGAGGACTAATGTATGAAGAATGTAGCCAGGTGTGGTTGTGCATGCCTGTAATCCTAGCACCTGGGCAATTGAGGCAGGAGATTGCTGCTAGTTTGAGACCAGCCTGGGTGACATAATGAGTTCAAGAGACCTTGGCTCGAAGAAAAAGAATTTAAGTTCTTTGGTGGCAGATGTACATCTTTAAGCTTAATACAGCTCTTCCTACCACCTAATTTTTTTTTCCTTATCTCAGCTTCCCTTGCCATTTTCTTAGAACACTGGCAATTTGGTGACTTAGAAGTCAGTTACTGGGGCCGGCAAGATAGCTCAGCTGACTAAAGCACCTGCTTAGGCAAGTGCAGGGACCGCATTTTGATCCCTGGCAGCACATGGCACACCAGCTCCTCCCCCAGGGCAGGCCGAGCCAGCCAGTGTCTGGGCATGGTGGCACGCACCTGTAATCCCAGTGGGGAGGCTGAAAGTAAGAGGGTCACCACGAATCCAGACTTCGGTGTGAGACACTGTAACAACCAAATACATTTTAAAAATGAAAGAAATCAGTTACTGTAACAAAATTAATTTTAATGTCTGTGACAGCTTGAAAACTTTAAATATAAAGCTTAATTTTAAGTCAGACATTTTGCTGGTAGTCTTCTCAGTCTATAACAACAAAAATGGGGGAAAAGAACAAATTATATTATGTACCAGTACAATTTCTCTATGATGAATGCAATCATCATGTACATCTAAAATGCACCAATGAAATCTGACTGAAAGAAAATTATGTATGTTTTTATTACATTTTTTTAAAATTTTGTTTATTTATTTGGTCCACAGTCTTGCTATGCAGCTCGGACTCACAGTGGTCTTCCTGTCTCAGCCTCCCCAGAACTGGGATTACAGGTGTGCACCACCATGCTTGGTTTTGGAGCTGGCAAGACACACCCGGGCTTCCAGGGCTGGTGTTTCTTGTGGCAGTGGGGATCGAACCCAGGTCCCTGCTCTTGCCAAGCAGACTGCGAAGCTATTTCCCCAGCCCTTATATATGTTTTAATACTACCTTTTTTTTAATGTTCTAGAGCTGTAGTAACCACTAAATTCTCAGTGTTCATGTGTGCTAGCTGCATTTAAGTACTCATTAGCCACGTATTGCACAGTACTGGTTTAGACTGGTTTCATTATCTGACTTAAAGTTTGATTCTCTCACATTCTCTCTTCTTCTTTGAAGTTTTCTTTCGTAACCTTCAGGATCCTGTAAAATTTATCCTGTTAAGAAAGTCTAATCTATTTATGAAACATGCTCAGAACTGATCAAACTTTATAGCTTGTTTTAAGGGAAGGTTTTGTAGAAATTATGTGTATTTTAAGGGTAAAAGGAGAATTCTTAACTGATGTGTGTTGAGAATATGCTAAAGAATGAGCTCCTAAAGATAAAATTAAGAAACAGTTGCTCTGGCACTTAGAGAAGGAAAATATTTCTGTTTCTGTATTGTTTAAATTAAGTGCACTGGAACTTAAGACAGTTGAATTGGGAGACTCTGGTAAGTTGTAGTCATTACATTTTATAATAACCCTGCCATTCTTTATTCTAAACAGCTCAGAAACTCTGGTCTACAGTTAGAGAAGTGCTGAATTAGGAAGTTGAGGTTACTGTACCAGAAAAGTTATCTTATATATGCTGTGAATACACAACTAGAAAGCAATTTTTAATTTTTCTCACAGGACTGTGAAATATTAAATAGGCGAAAAAAACCTCTCATGTTTTTAAACTCACTAATTTTCATTGTTTTCCTCCAAAATCAGACTTCAAAGTCATAATTAAGAATTATACATTCTTGATAGTTTAGTTTTAAACACTCTTATATCATCATGATAATGTTTTACAGAATGTAGAACTTTGTGCACCTCTGTGTTTAGAATATGTTTAAATTATATGGTAATAAGTATATTGAAGTTTGATAAACTTGAAAATACAAATCAGCCTTGTGAATTTCCTTATGATCAAAGAACCAGTTTTGCGTTTGTGTGTGTGGAGTATACTGTCTTCATTGGTAGTTCAGTAATTGGCCTAGGAGATGTGTCTAACTGGACAAGGCAGTCCTGTCTGTTTTGTATGCACTTCTCATTCGGTAGCTGCAAGAATACATTTGTACTAACAAGTAGAATTGCAGTATAAGAGGTGCAGACCAAAGCAGAAATTAAGATTCATGTTAAAATGTTGCTTAATACTTGTAGGAAAATACTAGGTTTACATTTTGATATTTTTAATTTATATAAAGTGCTTTACGTAATAAAGAATTGCTGCCTTTATTCCATTTGGTTTCATGTATATACAATTTTTTCACTAGTAACTTTGTCATGTTAAAAACAAACTAAATATTGATTGTATCATCTTATAAGTGTTGAACTGGCCACAAAAGTGGATTTCTTTTGTTAAGATTGATAGGTTGAAGAAGTGAGAATGAATTATAAAATTGAAGTAAAAATGTTTTTTATTTTTTTCCTCAAGAAGAAAGGCTGTGTTGTTTGGTGATAGCCAGGGACTGACTGAGCATTTTGGCTGTATTCCGAATTCTGCCACTGACTCACTGTGTTTTTTGGCAAGTTACTTATCCTCCCTGAAACAAGTTCTTGATTCTTTACTTCTCTGCTTATAAAGCTAGCATAATAATATTGTACTGACCTCAGATGCATTGGGTAATAGTTTCCTACTTTAGAACTTCCCAGCATTAAAAATAGTATGAATTTTCAGCACCTTGCTTTTTAAGATAAATGTTTCTAAGTCATTATCTCTATTAGGTAAGTACATTAGAGAAGCAATATAATTGTGAAACAGAAACATTACTGTACTGCTTAAAACATAGCAAGCCTGATGAGTTTTATATACAACAGTTTGAGGCAAAGTATGAATGATTATTTTATTCTTAATTATAGTGTCAGAAAAAAGAAGAATTTATAGAAAGAATTCAAGGATTAGATTTTGATACAAAAGCAGCAGTTGCCGCGCATATTCAGGAGGTAATAACCTGTGTAAATTTTTATGTACTTTTTATGAAGCTTGTGGTGTGTGTACTTACATATCTTCCAGAATATTTAGTCATAGGATGAGCAGAACAAATCAAGATAAATACTTAAAGAAACCTACTTTATACAAATTGTCTTGTTTTTAGAACAAGCTATCATCTTATAGGTGGTATATTGCTAACTACAAATGTTCTGTGGCCTTTATCTATGAGGATACAGAGGAAAAGTGTTACAAGAATAAAGTATATGTCTATTAAACAGCACAGAATGAATCATATAGTAAATGGAAGCAACATAAATTGGGGTACTGCTCATAATTTTAAAATGTAGAGACTTAGAATGATAAGCTTAGTATTCCTGATTCTTTTTAAAATAAATGACATAAGAAGTTTTATTAAATATATTACTTAAATTATAAATTCATTTAGAATTTGTAACACATATAATCTTTAGGTCATAATGTCAGTGTCAAAGAATTAGAGTCAAAATATTTTTTAAGAATTATCTTTCATAATATCTATTGGAGAAAGAACAAAAGAAGGAAGGAATATATATATGCACAAGATAGCTGAGATAATTTTACAACTGAACAGTTAGTGTTTATATTGTTTGACCAATGCAGTATAATAACTATTCTTAATTTCCTGTCTTATTTTGAAGCTGCTGTTTTGGTTTTCATTCATATTCTCTTTAAAATAAAATTTAAAAATATTTAAGAGCTGTTTCTGTGTACCCTTCAGCTTTTAATCTTGGAAAGACTTTAAATTATAGTGTATTAAACTATATGTTGATTAGAAATAGAAAAGAAAGAGAAAGGAGAATGAGAATTTTTAAATAATGAAGAGTGGTAGCATTTTAAGTATTCTTAATTTATATGACTTTTATTTGATATATATTTTTTAATTTTTTATTATTTTACTGTTTTAAAAGAGAATAACAAATAGTAAAAAAAAATTAGACATGATACAGAATTTCACAGAACAAAATTATAGGAATTCAGCAGTAGTTGCTATTTTGTATATTATTTTCTTCAATTTAGTTCAGATTGCCAGATATAAACATGCAAAGTTAGTAAAAACAATGTAAAACACAGAGAAAACAAATTCAGGCACTAACTGCTCTTTTCAATAAACTAACAGGAATCAGCAGAACAGTTACCCAAGTTATCCTGTGTTTATACATATTATACATATATATTTCTTTTTTTTTTTAAATCAAATCGGTAGGACAGTTTCAATAATTAACACACTGCATACATTCTTCTTAGTGGTTAATTGCTATACAAGATGCGGACCTGATATCCTACTTACAAACACCATTAGAAGAAATCATTCTATCCCAACCACTTTGAATACACAGATACAAAATGGACATTCATCTGTATACCCTTTTTTTATTAAGTTCCGTTATTTGAATATTATAGGTGTGTAAACTCAGCAAA
>NW_004524624.1:12467659-12470405 GCF_000260255.1 Octodon degus | reverse complement strand
CATCCAGCAGAAAAGTATAAAAATGAGGTATAAAAAATAAAGCCATGTCAATGTGCTGAGCTGTAAAAGGCTCAAGTCAACAATTTCTGACATTGCCAGTCCTATGGATAACCCACTACTATTATGCACTACTGGACTATATTGGATTATTTTGCTGAATTCACGCACCTTACAATATTTAAATGGCAATGGAATACCCATCTCTGACAAAACTGGACAAAAGAAGGGGATACAAATGAAAGGACCATTTTGTATCTGTATATACAAAATAGGATAGATATACAGCCACTTAATTCAATGAGAGGAAAGATAGTGTTTGGATAGGATATCATGTCTGCATCATGTACTATGAATAACCACTACGAAGACAACAATATTTAATGTATTAATTATTGAAACTGACCTGTTAATCGGTATTGGCGCTGTCTCATTGCTATTTGTTTCTCAATAAAATTTAAAAAAAATAATAATATGGGAGAATGCAGTACTGGGGATGTAGCTAAGCAGCATAAGCGCCTACCCAGCAAGCTCAAGATCCCAAGTTCAATCCCTGGTACTGTAAAGAAAAAAGGGGGGATGAGAATTGCAAAAGAGGTGTAAGACTATAGTTCATTAAGAATAATCTACGTTATTTATAAGTGAAAATACGTGCATTAGTTATAATTATGTGTTAGTTTATTTATGCATGGATCAAATATGTAATACTACCAGTTAGTCTTGTTAAAGTCAGGAAATGTTAGAGTGTAAGATTAAAGGTGATAGAGACAGTGAGGAAATATTCACATTACCATTAAATCCAAGTAGGTAAAACACAAGCCACCATGAAGATGAATGGCATTACCTACAGAAAACAGGAACTATGGATGGACATACTCATTTAAGATGTAGGGTAGGCCATGGAGGTAGCTTGGGGCTCTAAGCACCTGCCTGGCAAGCACAAAGACCTGGGATTGATGCCCGGTCCCACATACCATGCTGGCCCTAGAACCCTGGACACGTGCTGCAGGCCACCAAAACTGGGCATGGTGGTGCATGCCTGTAATCCCAGCACTGGAGAGGCTGAGACAAGAGGATCACTATGAGTTTAAGCTGTGTAAGGCACTGTATCAAATAAATAATGTAAAAAATGTTTTTTAAAAAAAGTAGGGTAAAGTAATGTCAGTGGACATAGAAACTGCACTTGAAAAAAAAAATGTGGTATTTTTTAACTGGATAGAAAAAGTTTCTATGTATGTCTCTGAAGAACAAGCAGAAATAAGTGAGTAGAAAGAAATTGAAAATGTTTCAGTAAAGATTATATATGTTAGAAGAAAAAAATGCCTAAAAACAGAGAAGGTAACCGAGTTGATTTTTGTTGTTTGTTTTGAGACGGGGTCTTGTAATGTAGTTCAGGATGGCCAAGAACTATAGCAGTTCTGCCTTAACCTTCCCAATGCTGGGATAACAGGCATGTGCTGCCATGCCCAGCACCAGTTGACTTTGTTTCTTAGGTAAATTAGGGAACAGATCATTTTTTAGACATGATGAAAGTAGCTGTCAATTAAAAGTTTAAGTAGAGGGAAGGGAACGTACCTAATAGAAGTCTTTATAGGAGAATTTGCTAGAAAAATCAAGATTTCATAAAAGGATTGATGAGTGTGAAGAACTTTATTGGAAACAGATGGAAAAATCCTATATAGGGCTGTGTAATTTTCTTTAACAGCTTTATCACCTTAGGACAAGAACAGAGAAGACTGGTATTAGATAAGGAAAATAGTATAAGAGTCAAACTTGAATTTTAATTCCTGCTGTGCCTATCATTGTTTGTGTGACTTTGAGTATTTAATCCTATATCAGCATAAGTTTCTCCATGTATAAAATGCACATATTTGTTGTACATTACAGTATTTGATGGCATCTTACGTAGAAATTATGTTTGTGTAAATGATTGCTGAATAGAAGTAGCTAGAAATAATTTCTTTAAGTAACAGGGCAAGAGTTTAGTGATGAAAATAGGTATGATGATGTAGGAGCAGTGCTAGTAAAGGAGGTATGCCACAGAATTGGTTCCTTTACTGGAGAAATCTGCGTATATCAATTGGGAAGAGTGCATATAGAGTTGTAGAGAAAAGAGAAACTGCAAAGTTGCTTGAGGTTTAGCAGTGTACATGCTGAGATATTTGAAAGCAGTAGTTGCAAGCAGGAAGGCAAGATGGACCTTGATAAAGATATTGAAGTGTATCGCAATGATTCAATGAGGGTTCATAGACGTGTTGATGAGAAAAAGGGATCATGATTTCATGGTTTCAAGGTAGTAACCCCGCTCATTGTGTTTGCAGTAAGAGAACAGTTGAAATTGTCTTAGAAGATCATTTCTGTTTGTCTACTAATCTTGAAAAACAAGCTGAGAAATTACTTTGGAATAAGAGAATTTTTTTTAATGAGCAGAATATATTTATTGAGAATAAGAAAGCTCCTGTCCAAGAGAGGGACAGGAGGGGGTCCCTGAGCGGGTAGTTCCCCCTAAGAGAATTTATTAATACAGAAAAACTACACAATAAGGTAATGATTATGTGAGCTAGATATGGGTTAAATAGTCCTTAAAGCTGGGCCTGGTGCTGCACACTTGTAATTCCAGCACTCAAGATACTGAGACAGGAGGATCTCCAGGGAAGTACATAGCAAGACCCTGTCTCAAAAAAAGAAAGAAAGAAAGAAAGAAAGAAAGAAAGAAAGAAAGAAAGAAAGAAAGAAAGAAAGAAAGAAA
>NW_004524624.1:12465393-12467559 GCF_000260255.1 Octodon degus | reverse complement strand
GTTTCTTCCCAAGAGACATAAAGACATCATTTATGTGATGAGTACATACCCATGATTATAGCAGCACAGTTCTTCATAGTTATATCTTACAAGCAGCATGTATGTCCATTAATAGGTGAATTGATTTTTTAAAAATGTATTTATACCCAACAGAGTATCACTCTGCTATAAAGAATGATAAATTCGAGTGATTTGTAGGAAAATGGGTGCACCTTGAGACCATAATATTAAATGAAGGACCGGGGAGATACCTCAGTGGACTAAGCACCTGCCTGGCAAGTACAAGAACCTAGGTTTGATCCCCAGTACCACATGCCGTGCTGGCCCCACACCAAGCCAACCACCAAAGCCAGGTGTGGTAGTACATGCCTGTAGTGCTACCACTGGGGAGGCTGAGACAGGAGGCTCACTATGAGTCTGAGCTGCACAGTGAGATCCTGTACCTAATAAACAAATAAGTAAAAGATTTTAAAAAATAAATGAAGTCAGACAGATGAGGTTAAATACAGTATGTTTTCTCTTATATGAGAAATCCAAAGGATAAAGAAGTTAAAGAACAAAATCATAGATAAAAGGAAACAGTGAGATAGATATTTGCAGATGGAAAGCAGACCAAGAAATAGAGGAAGGAGAGGAGGGGAAGATTTAAAAAGAATTAATGTGTTTCATGTACATGTACCAACTTTCATACAGTGAAAGTAGTCATTATGTATCACACTCAGATACTAATTTAAAAAATTCATAGAGGCCAGATATCTTTTCAGTAACATTGTTTTCAATAGTAAGCACATTGGGGCTTTAAAAAGAGTGTGTGGGTGTGTATTTTTACTAGCTTTGTGTTTTATTTTTATTTTGAATAAATGTCAAATGCTGAACTTGTACCATCCTTAAAAGTGTTATTTTTGCTGTTTATTGTAAAAGTTAAAACAAAATACCAGAATCATAGCAAGAAATGGAAAGCAGCCAATAAATATGTTACTTACCTAACCATTCTTTTAAAAATCTTTACACTGAGAAAAATTTCTCCTAAGGTACTGTGGTCACATCACCTTCAGAATCTATAAAGATTTAGCTATTCAAGTGAAATGTAGTTAACGGGATATACTACAGAATCAAGACTTTACTTTCAAGGGCTGCCTGATTCAGCAGGCGCAGGGCCAGGGGTTTGATCCAGACTGATACTGAGACTAGGTGTGGTGGCACACACCTGTAATCCTAGCACTTGGGAGGCTGAAAACAGGAGGATTGCTATGAGTCTGATCTGTATAGTGAGACCCTATAGACCCTGTACTAAATACATTAAAAAAAGACTTTACTTTTGAGCTGTTCTAAAACATTTAAAGCCTTATCTAAAAAAGAGATGATTTTATTCATTAGCTTTTAATGTACTTCTAGAGACACCATGATCCTTTTTCATTATGTTTTATACATCAGTATTTAAGTATCAGACGTGTTTTAGTTGTGTATTTTGCTTATCTTTCCAAAGGTAACCCATAATCAAGAAAATGTGTTTGATCTACAATGGATGGAAGTGACAGATATGTCTCAGGAGGATATAGAACCCCTCTTGAAAAATATGGCATTGCATCTAAAAAGACTTATAGATGAAAGAGATGAACATTCAGAGGTTTGTCAGTTTTTTTCACTATATTATGAGAGTGTATATAGTAAAAAGAAAAGAAAATATTAGTGTAAGAAGTTTTCTAAAATGAATACTGGTACAGTCATCCCTTGGTATGTGCAGAGGATGAGTGTAGGACCTTTGGAGAAAACTGGTATCTATGAATGCTTAAATTTCTTACATAAAATGGTACACTGTTTCTGTATAACTTATATGCAGTCTGTACACATCCTCCTATTTACTTTGTCAACTCTAGATTACTTAATACAATGTAAATGTTATGTTAATAGATGTACTGTATTGTTTAAGGAATTTTGATAAGATAAAAAGTTTGTTCATATTTCAGTATCAACACATTTTTTTTCCTGAATATTTTCTATCCACAGTTATTGATTAAATTTATGGACGTGTGGGGCCCATATGGAGGGATGGCTATACTTTTTTTGTGTTTTGGGGGCTTGGGGTTTTTTTTATTTGTTTTTTGATGAAACACAGAAGCCAGAAGGTAAATAGAAGAATACCAAATTGCTAGTAAACAAATTGAA
>NW_004524624.1:12452659-12457758 GCF_000260255.1 Octodon degus | reverse complement strand
AAAAAAAAATGTGGTATTTTTTAACTGGATAGAAAAAGTTTCTATGTATGTCTCTGAAGAACAAGCAGAAATAAGTGAGTAGAAAGAAATTGAAAATGTTTCAGTAAAGATTATATATGTTAGAAGAAAAAAATGCCTAAAAACAGAGAAGGTAACCGAGTTGATTTTTGTTGTTTGTTTTGAGACGGGGTCTTGTAATGTAGTTCAGGATGGCCAAGAACTATAGCAGTTCTGCCTTAACCTTCCCAATGCTGGGATAACAGGCATGTGCTGCCATGCCCAGCACCAGTTGACTTTGTTTCTTAGGTAAATTAGGGAACAGATCATTTTTTAGACATGATGAAAGTAGCTGTCAATTAAAAGTTTAAGTAGAGGGAAGGGAACGTACCTAATAGAAGTCTTTATAGGAGAATTTGCTAGAAAAATCAAGATTTCATAAAAGGATTGATGAGTGTGAAGAACTTTATTGGAAACAGATGGAAAAATCCTATATAGGGCTGTGTAATTTTCTTTAACAGCTTTATCACCTTAGGACAAGAACAGAGAAGACTGGTATTAGATAAGGAAAATAGTATAAGAGTCAAACTTGAATTTTAATTCCTGCTGTGCCTATCATTGTTTGTGTGACTTTGAGTATTTAATCCTATATCAGCATAAGTTTCTCCATGTATAAAATGCACATATTTGTTGTACATTACAGTATTTGATGGCATCTTACGTAGAAATTATGTTTGTGTAAATGATTGCTGAATAGAAGTAGCTAGAAATAATTTCTTTAAGTAACAGGGCAAGAGTTTAGTGATGAAAATAGGTATGATGATGTAGGAGCAGTGCTAGTAAAGGAGGTATGCCACAGAATTGGTTCCTTTACTGGAGAAATCTGCGTATATCAATTGGGAAGAGTGCATATAGAGTTGTAGAGAAAAGAGAAACTGCAAAGTTGCTTGAGGTTTAGCAGTGTACATGCTGAGATATTTGAAAGCAGTAGTTGCAAGCAGGAAGGCAAGATGGACCTTGATAAAGATATTGAAGTGTATCGCAATGATTCAATGAGGGTTCATAGACGTGTTGATGAGAAAAAGGGATCATGATTTCATGGTTTCAAGGTAGTAACCCCGCTCATTGTGTTTGCAGTAAGAGAACAGTTGAAATTGTCTTAGAAGATCATTTCTGTTTGTCTACTAATCTTGAAAAACAAGCTGAGAAATTACTTTGGAATAAGAGAATTTTTTTTAATGAGCAGAATATATTTATTGAGAATAAGAAAGCTCCTGTCCAAGAGAGGGACAGGAGGGGGTCCCTGAGCGGGTAGTTCCCCCTAAGAGAATTTATTAATACAGAAAAACTACACAATAAGGTAATGATTATGTGAGCTAGATATGGGTTAAATAGTCCTTAAAGCTGGGCCTGGTGCTGCACACTTGTAATTCCAGCACTCAAGATACTGAGACAGGAGGATCTCCAGGGAAGTACATAGCAAGACCCTGTCTCAAAAAAAGAAAGAAAGAAAGAAAGAAAGAAAGAAAGAAAGAAAGAAAGAAAGAAAGAAAGAAAGAAAGAAAACAGCGACATAAAAAGCTCATAAAGTTCAAATTTAGGGAAAGGGATATGTGTACCTGGAGTGAAGTCTGGAAAGAAAATAAAGGAAACTGTGAAACAGAATTAGGTCAGAACTAGTACCACATCTAGGAGAGAAAGTAAGATGTGTAGGGTCTTGTGTTGCTTTTAGCTACACATGCTCACAGCAGGTCAGTCTTCATGCTCCTTAGCTACAAAGAAGAGGTTAAACTCGAACTGTAAGATAGTATTATCTCCAGTTGCTCCTTTAAAGATTGGTCCCTCTAGAATTTTATAATCCTAGAGCAGTATTGCCTGATTCTTTAGTGATGATAGGACTGTATTTCTGGACCCTTTAGTACAGTAGCCATATGTGGTTGTGGAATGCTTGAAATGTGGCTAGTATGACTAATGGCTAGTCACACAGATCACATTGGAGACCACTCGGGCAAATTTCTTTACTGTATCTGGTTATTTTATCATAATTCATTTCCTTTGTTAAAAAATAGGAAGGGGAAGAAAGCATTATTCTAAATAGCTCACATATTAGGGAAAAAAGAATTATCCTAAATAGTTCATATATTGTCAAGTAAAATTTTAAAATGACAAAGGTTAAGATTTTTGTTTTTTTAATGTTTTTTTTTAATGTTTTTGACCAATTTTTTTTATGTTGTAGAGTAAGAGTTAGTACTAGTGAATAGTGTTGATTTGTAAATTTGCTGATATATAAAATACTAAAAGTGATTATGTATTTATTTCTATAATTCATAGACTATCGTAGAGCTCTCTGAAGAACGAGATGGTCTTCATTTTCTACCCCATTCCTCGTCATCTGCGCAATCGCCCTGTGGTTCTCCAGGCATGAAGCGAACAGAAAGTCGACAGCATCTGTCAGTGGAACTGGCAGATGCTAAGGCCAAGATAAGACGGCTTAGGCAGGAACTGTAAGTTGCTGATTTATAAGGTTCATTGAAGATGTATGGTCCCAAAGGTGACCTAAATAATATTTTTTAGACTGATGGAATATAGATTAGTGATCTTTCATTACTACTCTGTATCGAGTTTTCACTAGTACTTGACAAAAGAAAAAAAATTAAGGAGTCTTATTGTATGATTTTCCTAATGTTAAATTGTACAGGGTCTCAGTTATGTAGTTCAGGCTAATCTTGAACTCACTGTGTAGCCCATGCTGGCCTCAAACTTGTAGTGATGCCCCTGCCTCATCCTCCCAAGTGTTAGAATTACAGGTGTGTGTCACCATACATGGCCCTATCCTAGATTTATGTCATCCCTATACCTATACTGTTAAAGTAATATTTCTTTTTAAAAATGATGTCCTTCTTCAGCAAATCCAGAGGTGAGAGGGTGTTCCTTACTTGTTTTATTTTTATAGTCCTTAAAATCTAAAATAGTGGAGATGACTGATATAGATCAGTAAATTCAATTCATTTTAAATAAATGTTTAGGGCCAACCAAATAGCTCATCAGATTAAAGTGCCTGCAAATAGGCGCAGAGGCCGGGAGTTCGATCCTCAGAGCCTGCTATGCTGGCCATGCCCTTGGGGCATGCTGAGATGGCCATTGAGACTGGGCCTGGTGGCACACGCCTGTATTCCCAGCTCTTGGTAAGCTGTAAACTGGCAGATCACTGTAAATCCAATCTAGTAGTAAGGCCCTGAACACCCTGTAAACCCTTCCCTAAAATATAGTAAATAAATATATAAATGTTTAAAAAGCCAAATTATTGACATAATATTACAAAAGTAATTTGTGTGTATTTTCTGCATCAAGTAATTGAAATGCCCATGTCATGTACTTAGTAGAAGTAAAAACTCAGATTTGCTTAGTACTGATACAATTGCATTTATTCAGCTTTCTAAGATCATTGTAGTTAAGTCAGTGTAATTATCACATGGACATTCTTTGGTAAACCACAAGACATGACATGACCAATCCCTGCTAGAGATGTTTTGTCTTGTACTTGGAAAAGAACAAAGGAGTTTTGTTTCAGGGATTTTTTTTTCTTTTATTTTTGGTCTGTTTTCCTAAGATTTTAGCTCCAGAAAGTAGATTTAAAATTTACCAGCACAATATAGCTATTAAATTTATCTACTGATTATTTAAAGCAGTTAAAGTGATTTGAATATGCAAGGTAGAATAAATATACTCTGTAGGAAAACTTGAAAACAAAAACTAGAGCTTTCATTTGTGGATGTCTGCATTATTATCTGTCTATTGAAGTGAACACGCCCAGGATATTCTATAAACAGCTGCAGCAGGAAAATTAGAAGAGATTGCTGTTATTAGTTTGACTGGCAGCTAATGGATAGCCTAAACAGTGAGCACTAGTTTGTTCCATATAATTTAGCACAGTCTCCTCCACTCTTTAGATAAAGCATGCAATTAGAATGGCAATGATGGTTCTGAATTCATTTAACACTTTGTATTATATTAGAATTTAATTTTTAAATAAAATTCATTGACCATGGAATAAGTAAAATTCCCAGTAACAAAAAAGAATTGACAAAATTTGGTTTCATATATACTGATTGAAAAATATAAATAGACTTTTAATGCATAAATGAATATTCCAGCAAGTTCTGTATTTCCAGAAATTAGAACTTTATCAAATACTGACCTTTGAAAATTTATTCTTTCATTGCATCAAGTAATTGAAAAAAAGTGTTTTTTATATTAACATTTTAAGTCCTTTTATTAGGATAAATTTTTATTACAGTAAATCAGCTATAGAAATCGGATAGAAAGATTGCTTTATATCTAAGGAAAAATATATAATATTTGTAATTACAGTATGCAGATTGCCTAATAGTACATCTTTTTGAATAGTGCATTAGAATATAATTGCTTCTGATTTGTAAACATTCAGAGTAAAAGTATGATTTGTGATTTGGATGAGAAAAGAAATTCCTTATAAGTTTCACTTTTAGTAGCAGGACATGACATACCTAAAATCTCACCTACTTAGGAGGCTGAGGCAAAAGCATTACAAGTATGAGGCCACCCTGAATAGTTAGCAAGATCGTGGATTCTGTCTCAAAGTATAATAACAAAAGGTTGGGGACTATAACTCAGCAGTAGAGTATTTGCCTACCATGTGCCTGGTTTCAATCCCAGTACCCCCCCCAAAAAAAATCATTCTTATGTTGTATTTAACACATACTTCCTTTAACAATTCTTTCAAAAGTTTCTCCAATATAAACAATCTTTTTTTAAAAAAGTCGATATTGCATATAATTCAGTACCTGAAAATGTATCCTTTTAAATTGTGTAATTAGTACAATTTACACAGTAATTTCAAGACATTTTCATTTTTTAAATGTTTTCCAAAAACAAAAGCTATACTGTTTCTGTTTTGGTCCTTAGCTCCTGGCAACTATGAATATATTTTCTGTTTCCATGGTATATCTACACAAGCAATTTTATAAAACAGAAATTACATGATGTAAAAAAAATAAGCAGACACCAAAACAATTATAGTGAGAGACTTCAATACTCAACTCTTTAGAACTAGGTCAACCAAA
>NW_004524624.1:12451455-12452559 GCF_000260255.1 Octodon degus | reverse complement strand
ATTACATTACATTATATAACATATGTCTCAAAGTTAATTACACCATAGAACAAATTAATTTAAAAGATACCTACAAAAGGATTCATCCAACAACAGCAGATCACACATTCTTTCCTTCAGCCCACTGAACTTTCTCTAAAATAGAACATATTTTAGACCATGAAGCACGTCCAGAAAAGAAAAAGATAAATTGAATAGTATAAAATTGAAGTAATAAGAAACTCCATCCTATCAGATCACAATACAGTGAAACTAGAAATCTAGAATAGAAAAAACCACACAGCATATAGAATAAAATACATTTCATAACAACTATTGGGCCACAAAAGAAATTTCAGGGGAGGAATATAGACATTCTTATAATCTAATGATAAGGAAATACAATATATTAGAATCTCTGTCACACAAAGCAGTGGCAGTTTACAGCTGTGAATGCCTTCATTAGTAAGACTGATCCCAAATAAATAACCTAGTGATGCACCTCAGGGTCTTAGGAAGACAAGAACCATGAAAACTTCAAACTATGAAGAAAATAAAGGTCAAAGTGGAAATTAATGAAACAAATTTTAAAAAATCAGTAATACATAGGATCAGAGAATCAAGAGTTGGTTCTTTGAAAGGATAAATGAGTTTGACAAATCATTAGTCACACTTATTAAAAGAAAGAGAATTTAAGACATGGTTAAGGTGAAATTACAACAGACACTACTGAGATCTAGGGGATTATAACAAACTTTTGAAAACTTACGTATCAATAAATTGGAAAATTTGGAAATAAATTACCAGCCACATATGTTCATAAAAATTGAGCCATGATATATGACTACAGAATAGACTAATAATATGCAAGAAATTTGCCATAATAATCAAAGTACTGGGGGGCCAAGGAGATGGCTCAGTAGAATAACTGCTTGCCTGGCAAGCACGAGCACCTGAGTTCAATCCCTGATTCCGCCAAAAAAAAAAAAAGAAAAATCAAAGTACTAAATATCTCAGCAGATTAAAGTGCCTGCAAGCAGGCACAGGGGCCAGGGGTTCAATCCCCAGGCCTGCCATGCCAACCCCACCACTGGGGCACACTGAGACAGCAGTTGAGACTGGGCA
>NW_004524624.1:12442762-12450495 GCF_000260255.1 Octodon degus | reverse complement strand
AAACTGATGAAAAAAACCATAGAAGGACTGGTATAATCCATGTATATGACAGATCCACAGCCCACATAATACTGAATGCCACAAAACTATCCTTTCCCCCTATAATCTAGGAGACAAACTATCTGCTCACCACTTGTGTTCAATGTACAACTTGAAACTGGCAAAAGAAAGGGATATAAATAAGAAAAGGTCAAATTATCTCTATTTGTAAATGATGTGATCTTTTATACAGAAGATCCAGAAAACTTTAAGAGCTGATAAATCAGCAAACTAGCAGGCTAGGGTCAAATACAAACAGTAAATGAACAATGAACTACCTAAAAATAAATAAGAAAAAAGTATATTAGTGATTCCTTAAAAGAAATAATCAGGAATTAACATAATCACAGGATGTGAAAAACCTCTGTAATGAAGAATTCAGAACCCTAAGGACAGAAGCCAAAGAGAACATTAGGAAATAAAAAGATCCTCTGAGGTTCCTGGGTAAGCAGAATTAATAAAAGGCTGTATTACCAAAAATGACTTATTGATTCAATGTAATCCCTGTTAAAATGCCAACAACATGATTCACAGAACTAGAAAATCAAAACAAAAAACAGTTCTAAAGTTAATATGAAACCAAGAGAGACCCAGAATAGCCAAAGCAGTCCTGAGAAAAAAGAGCGAATTACAATTCCAGGTTGGAAAATACACTGCAAAGCTATAATAGCAGAAACTTCACGCTACTGCAGAAAAATAAATATGTAGCCCAGTGGAACAGAACAGAATACACAGAAACAACCCTGTGTATCGTCAACTCTGATTTTTGACACACCAAAATCATACATTAAAGAAAAAAATAGCCTTTTTAACAGATAGTGCTAGGAAAACTGGTTATTCATGTATGGAAGATTGAAAGTGATTCCATATCTCTCAACCTGCACAGAGCTCTAGGTATAAAACTAGATTCTTTGAAACTGCTGGCAAAAAACCCAAAGGAAAATGCTTGAGGCCATAGAAAAAAGCAAGGACTTCATAACAGAACTCCAGTAGCATAGGAAATAATATCAAGAATCAACAAATGGAATTAGATCAGATTAAAAACCTGCACAGCAAAAGAAATAACAAGAGTAAAAAGATAACTTGTAGAACTAAAAAAAAAAAAAAAATTCCAGCTATTCTTCTGATGTAGTATTAAGATCTAGAATGCATAAGAACTAAAAAAAAAACAAAAGTGACAACTCCAAAAATAAAAAACCCAGTCAAAAAGAGGGCAGTTGAAAGGAATAGACAGTTCTCAAAAAAAGACATGTAAGTGAAGAATAACTCCATGATAAATTGTTCATCACCCTTCATGACAAGGGAAATAACAAAGCAGGACAGCTGTGATTGCACCTTAACACAATCAAGGTGCAAAAAGCCAGTAAGTGCTCATGTAGATGTGGGAGAATGAAATACTTCTCCATTGTTGGGAATGTAAACTAGCACAACCATTGGAAATTGGTATTTAGATTACTAAAGCTAAAAATAGAAATTCTACCTATATCTCTCTTCAGGGTATATCTCTAAAAGAGTTAAGGATACACTATAATAATAATGTATACTCATGTTTATAGCAGCTCAATTCACAATGACTAAGCCCCCAAAACAGCCTTAATGTCCAACAGTAGACAAATAAATGGATAAAGAAAGTGTGGCATATGTACTCCACGCAGTCATCCATAAATATTGAAATCCTTCCATTTCCAGGAAAACGGAGAGAGCTTGTCAGATGGTAAAATGTCACATTTTCTAATATATAAGAAATCTGAAATACAAAAATGAAAGATACTAGGAAACAAAAAAGACTGACTTGGGAAATAGGGATGGAGCTTAATGGGATATGAAAGGGGGATAAAAGAATAGAAAATGGTGAACTTTGCTATTATGTGTTGCCAACATACACTAACGCTGCTATGAATATATGCATTTTTATGAACATTTACAAAAATTTTCATGTATACACTGAGGAACAGACATTCTTCACTGAATGTAATTCTACTGAATTGTACACTTAAGGTGATCAAATTGGCAACTTTTGGGCCAGGGAGATAGCTCAGTGGAATAATTGCCTGCCTGGCAAGTGCAAGGTCCTGAGTTTGATCCCTGGTACCACCAAAAAGAAGGCAACTTCGTTATGGAATCACAATAAAAATTAATTTTTAAAAAGTATTCAACCATCTAATAAACATTTATAAAAAGTAACATTCATAAAAGGCATTTTATCTAAGAAGAAGACATGCTGTCTGGTAGAAAATCAGGAATTAGATGTCAACTACTAATTAACAAAATTAGAAAATTTAATTATATAAACAGGAAAACAAATTCAGCTTTTCCTAATATTCAGAGAAATACAAGTTAGAATGATAGAAGCATTTTTCATTATCAAATTATTTTATATATAGGCCCTTCATCTTTTTCTGGTTGGTAATGACCTTTCTGGAGGGCACTTTGACAGCATATGCCAGGTACCTTTAAATTTGCACTGTACTTTAGAAATATGTATGTCTTTCAATACACATGATTTTAAGTAATTTTTCTACTAAGGCATTATTTATTACAGTGAAAAAAGAGCTCAATAGTGTGATTTGTCTATCAACAAGGGGAATACTTCTCTACAATTAAAAACTACCGTTTCAAAAATATATATATATATAGTTTCCCCGGGCATGGTGGTGCACACCTGTAATCCCAGTGCTAGGGAGGCTGAGACAGGAAGATCACTGCGAGTACAAGCTGTGTGGCAAGACCCTGTGCCAAATAAATAAGTAAATAAAAGATTTTAAAAAATATATTATAGTTTCCACCCAGCTCTCAGAGTGAAGCAAGAGGACTGCCATGAGTTAAAGCCAGCCTGGACTATATAGTGAGTGCAAGGCTAATCTGAACTTTATAGTAAGATCCTGTCCCACACACACAAAAGAAAAAGGTTTCCAAAAGGTATATGAAGAGCTATGGGCAAGTATATGTTTATAGAGTGGCTTTTTATTAACAGCAAGTGGAAAGATAGGGATAATTTAGGTTTACTTTGAAGGGGATCTGACAGGGAGATTTAAAAAGAGAAGTAAAGTAGTTCAAAGAGAAAAAACTATAGAAGAAACTAAGGACATTTAAAAGCTGCAAGTAAAGATTTTAGTATCTATATGACGGGTAATAAATGTAGTTTCTTTGGGGGGCCATGTAAATGATGAAAATAGTTTGGAGACAGCATCTCAGAACCAGATAAATATTATATTACATAGGACTCCTTTCACTTTGTCTTAGGCCATTGAGAATAGGAAGAGAGAGGACAGGATACAAGTGGAGCAAGGAACAGGAAAGATAAAGAGTGAGAGAAAAAGTGCATCATAAATTATGAGGATATTAGTCTTTGGGGTTAACCTTTAAAGGATATTAAGGAAAAGTGTGAAAACATCTAATTATACACATTTCTGATATCTTTCTCCTCTGGCTGGAGTTTTTTTTTTTTTTTTTTTTTTTTTAATTTTGTTGGGGGGGGGGCCAGCTCAGCCCACCAGGGGGCAGGGCTGGCTGGCATGTGGTGCTGGGGGATTGAACCGTGGTCCCTGTGCTTTGCTAAGTTTGTTCTAAGCAGGTGCTTTAGACCACTGAGCCATCTCACCAGCCCCTGGAGTTATTTTTGATAGTATGTTCAACTGGTTATTAAGGGCAATTCATTTGTATTATTGCAGATGATTATGGTTTTTGAAAGTAGGCTTACTCTTTAATAAATATGTTCATGTGTTTAAGGGAGGAGAAGACTGAACAATTATTGGACTGTAAACAAGAACTTGAGCAAATGGAAATAGAACTAAAAAGACTGCAACAAGAGGTTTGTACTTGTAACTCTTATAATACAGGCCCACCAAGTAATTGGCAGTTATTTTTTTCTTTGTACTGTATAACCTCAACCTTAGTATTTTATGTAAATAATCGAGGTAATTGAAGCCTAAAGAAATCGATGATTTTTTCAGTGTTTCTTTCATCAAAAATGTCAGAGCCAAAACTAGAAAATCTTAGAACTTTCCATTCTACTGTTTAGAATATGCTGTGATTCAAAAGAGTCTCTGGGAACTGGGGTAGTTCCAAGTCTTGTGTGCTTGGTTTCTTTGGACTTGAAAGCTGAACACTTACATAGTATGAATTGTGTATCTTCCTCTGTCTCTGTTCTTTGGTGTTGAGAATTCCATATGGCTGAATTTCATTTTGAGCTAAGATTATTTAAGAGTTTATTTCTTTTAGGGCAGGATAGCAGCATAGCACTGCCTGGCAAATGTAAGGTCCTGAGTTCAATTCCTGGTTTAAAAAAAAAAAAAAATCACTTCTTTTAATCATTGTTAAGGGCTGGCCAAATAGCTCAGCAAATTAAAGCACCTGCAAGCAGATGCAGGGGCCAGGACCTCGATCCTCAAGCCTGCCCTGCTGGCCCTGCCCCCGGGGTGCGCTGAGACAGCAATTGAGACTGGGCATGGTAGTGCACGCCTGTAATCCCAGCTCTTGGGAGGCTATAAACAGGCAGATCACTAGGAGTCTGATCTACGCAGTGAGACCCTGAACACCCTGTAGATCCTTCCCTAAAGTACCAAAAAAAAAAAAAAATCCCTTTTTTTTTTTCATTTCAGAATAGTTCATGTGCTTTTTAACCCATAGATATTAGAGTAAATCTAGAAAACAGTTTCTTTCCTTTTACTTACCTTAAGTGTTGTTTTTAAGGTAGAGAACACTCCATTTGCATTGTCATGAACTGGGACCTTTCCAGACAAATGAGGCTGGATATCGTTTGTTTTTGTTTTTTCACATGTATCACTACATTTTATTCTTTTTTCTTAATAATTTTATTGAGAAACAAATAGCAATGAGACAGTTTCAAAATTGATTAGTAGGACAGTTTCAGTAATTGATACATTGCATATTGTTCTTTTTTGGATATCTTAGTTTTTATTTGTATATATGCAATGGCTGCTATTCCACTTCATCACAGTAGTTTTCTCATATGTTTCTGCTATAGAGGAATAGTTCTCCAGGACAAAATGAAACTTAGGGGGAAAAAGTGATACTATTACATTTTTGCAAATCCATTTTGCAGATGTTTAATACCTGGCATAATCAAAAACACCTAGATTTTCATATCTGCTTATGCACTCCATTTTAAAGATGTCACAACATGCTGTCACTGGAAAACCATAGCACCATCCTGAGAGAATAAGAGTGAGAAAGACAAATAATGTCTTACTATTTATTATGAAAATAGTTTAGACTTCATGAACTCCCCCAAAAGGCTTATGGACCCTCTTATCTTTCAGAGGCCCTGGCTTATATTTTGCAAACTTCTGTTCTAAAGAATTATAGTAAGGCTTTTAACCTTTTGAAGGTTATCTTAGTTACTGTCTTGCTGCCAAGAAAAATACCTGACAACCAAAGACAGAGGAGGAAAGTTATTTCAGTCTGTAGAGGTTTCAGTGGGCTGAAACCAACCTTGGCTGGCTCCAAGGCAGGGTGTGTGGCAGAGGGGCATCGCAGTCTCCTCATTCTGCGGCAAAGCAGGCAGGAGGCTGTGAAGCAGCATGCACCCACCCAGCAGCAAGCCTGCCTTTCCCTTCATATTCCATCCAGGCTATAAGCCTATTCATTAGTGCCACTCACATCCATGGGGGCAGGCCTTCCATTATGCACACCCACAACTATGCTAAACCTGTTTAGTTATCCCAGCATCACACACTACCAACTACTTCTGAAAAGCCCCACCTCTTAGCACAGGAGGCTTTGGGGAATATTAGATAGAAGCCATAACAAAAGTCAAGACTAGTATGAGAGATGTAAACTGTTTCTACTAAGGAGTGACGTCTGACCATGCCTTCCATAGTCGCAAATGGCATTGAAAAATGAATGGCACTATTCACTGTGCTTGGAAGCATTAAAAAAATATTTAGTAAGGTTTTGCTAAAGTACTAAGTGATCTGCTTTAGAAATGGATCTTGCTTTGTCTGTATTTTTACTGTCCTCTAGTTTAATGTTATCTTTTTTATCTTTAATTAGTTGCAAGTGATTAAATAGAGGTTAACTTAGTTTTAAATATCTTTAATTTTTATATTCCTACTAAAGAACATTATATAAAAACTTGTATATACCCTATATATACGTTTAAAATCCTTTTAGTTTTTGACTTAAGAATAAAAGTTTAAAAGTTTTACATATTCCTAATAATAGTTAATATATTACATATTGTTACCCTTTAAGTGGTTACTCAGAATATAAAATGTGGGAATTAAAAAATCCTCCAAATGATATTAGCACAAACATTTTCTTTCAATGAGCTAAGAGAAACTAGTAGTATAACTCTCTTGTATTTTTTGCCTTTCTTTCCCTTTTCCCCTCACACTAATTCCTCTTTGCTTTTGAAGAATTTTCTTCCTGCTTCACAGGTTTTGGAACTTACATCTTTCAGTTTCTCACACCAGGAGATAATACGATGTTTACAATTTGATTTGATCTGATGGATTTCACTACTAAGTATGACCTCAGGTCATATCCATTTGCCTATACACATCTCAGGTTTATCCTTCTTTATGGCTGAGTACTACTCCATTATATTAAAAACCCCGCATCTTTTTTTTATCCATTCCTCAGTTAATGGACATTTGGGTTGTTCCCAAGATTTAGCTATTACAAGCAGTGCTGCGATAAACATGGGTGCATATATATCAGTGTGTTATGATTTTTTAATTGTTTCAGAAGATACCCAGAACAGTTGAGCTGAATAGGACCTCTAAGAATCTCCACACTGATTTCCACAGTGCCTGCACCAGTCTGCATTCCCAGTCAACAGTAGAGAAGTGCTCCTTTGCCCTGTAGGCCTGCCACCATTTGTTGTTGGTTGATTTCTTGGTGGTAGCCATTTTGTCCAGGGTGACATGAAACCTCAGTGTTGTTTTGATTTTCATCTCTTGAATGATCAATGATGGCAAACATCTTTTCATATGCTTATTTGCTATTTCTTTTGCTTCATCTGAAAAGTATCTCTTCATTTCAGATTCCTGTTTTTGGACTGGGTCTTTAAATTTGGGGGGGTCTAATTTTTTTCAGTTCTTTATATGTTAAGGATATGTCCTTTACCCAAGGGACAACTGGCTAAAATTTTTTCCCACTCTGTGGTTTGTCTTTTCACTCTGTTGGTGATTTCTTTTGTTGTGCAAAATCTTTTTAATAAGATGAGATCCCAATCTTTGATTCTTCAAAGTATTTCTCATGTGATCTGGGTTTTGTTCATGGACTCTCTGCCTACTCTTACGTCTTTACGATTTCTACTATTTTCTCCGCTTTAGTGTTTGTTTTGATATTTTGATCTCTGATCCATTTTGACAGTAGTGTATGGTGATACACATGGGCCTAGCTTTATTTTTCAGGATATGGAAAGCCATTTTTCCCATCACCATTTATTTTTTCATAATTATTTATTTGTTTTTGAGACAGGGTCTCACTCTGTAGTATAGCCAGGCTCGCCTTGAACTAACATACTGCAGTTCTCTTGCCTCAGCCTCCTTAGTGCTGGAATTACAGGCATGCACACTGAGCATTCTATCACAGTTTATTAAAGAGGCTATCTTCCAGTGAATATGTTTGGCCCCTTTGTCAAAGATGGCTGAGTGTGTTTGGAGTTATGTTTGTATTTTCTAATCTGTTCCACTGATCCTCAGGTCTGTTTTGTTTCTTGAGTT